>NC_071574.1:8861446-8928946 GCF_024509145.1 Vidua macroura | reverse complement strand
ATTTGGTTTCAGAAATGTTTGCCAACAGGGCTTTTTAAAGGTGGTGCTTGGGGAAAAAAATTGACTTGAGTGACAGGAGAAGAAAGTTGCAACTTAGTATAGACATGCTAAAGTGATTGCCTGGGTGAGGGGCATAACAGAGAAATACAGTCCACACTGAGGTCTTTGAAGCCACTGCAGAGTGAAGAGAGGAAGAGAGAACATAAAGTCTTGCCTGAAACAGAAAAGTGATAGTGACTAATCCTCAAAATGAAAAGGGGAGGGAAGGAGATCAAATGCCACCCCACAAATATAATAGAGTTTACTTCTCAAATGAAATAGATCATGCCTAGGGATGCTTTTCCCCCCTGAATTGTATTCTGTGATCAACTAGCTATCATTGTAGAAATGACTTTAAAACAAACAAGCCCTCCTCCAACTTTAGTATACTTATTATTGCTATTATGTTGTCAAGAGGCCGCATCTTGCAAGAGCAAAGATGAATTTGCTGATTTGCTCAAACTAATATTGGTAAATTGCCAAATGCTTTCCTTCCTCTGTGTAGACAGAGATATAATTACACAAAATTTTGAGTATGGTATTATGCTAAATTACTAAAGTATAAGTGGCAGAGACGAAACTTGTGCTGGGAAGAAACATTGTGAATATAGTTAAATAACACTTTCTTTAATAGCTTAACAGAGGAAAATCCTATTTGTTTTATTGTTTTTGAAGCTAAAGCTAGCAGTGTATTTTTCTGGATATTTTGAGCAGGCAGTTGCTTATTCAATTGGTTTTTATCAGGGAGAGGAAGCAAAGTTTGATGTGTGCTTTATGTCCTGTAGCATGGTAAAGCCAAGTTGTATTGTTCTTTCCTTTCAGAAGCCTTGTGTCTTCATCTGCTTGGTAGTTTTATCAGGATAATTTGATTGCATGAACTTTTCTGTAGGTTATTACCAGAATTAGGAGTTTTGTTGCTTTAATTTAAGGCAGGTCCCTAAATAAATTCGAACACCTCTGCAGAAGGTCTGTCTTCACAGTGGAATTGCATCAACAGCCCAGAGTGTTGCCAGTGCTGGTCAAAAATCCTATTTTTTCATACTCTTGGCTCGTGTAGATCATCAGAAGCATGCAAGGCATTCAGATTGGACTGTTCAGGAACCAAAATCACAGTTTGATGCCTCTGGGTCCATACTGGGACCTGTGGTACACATCAGTTCACTGGTGCAGCTTTTCAGTGTGATATGTACGGCTCAAGGAGGTAGAAGCTCAAAAACTGAATGAGAGTAAGATTTTCAGAGAATAAACCATCAGAATCACTCTACCAGTATAAGCAGGTGTTTAATTTTTACTGCTTCTGGAGTCTGCTGTTTGGTGGTTTAGAAGGATTACTTAGAAATCACATCCTATGTTGTTTTTTAGTCCTGCTTTAACTGAAGATTTACTTAGAAATAAACTGTAGAATAAGTGGACCTAGAAAAGAATGACAGATTACAATGTCAAAAAATATTTCTGAATCTGAATTGTAAAAAAATTCATTTTGTTACTGTTTTCTTTGATGTGGAAGTAATCTTTATGCTGAGCTACTGCCTGATATAGGCAAGTCCAGTACTGCAAAGAGGATCTGAAGCAATGAATCTGAAAGCAGATTGAAGTGTTGTGCAAAACAGAAGTGAGAGGAATCATTACAAAGTCATTTTATGATAACATTTACTTTTCAAAAGCTAAACATTGTTGTTCAGATTAACAAGAATAACAGTAATGTGACATGTATATGAATAGCTGAATGTATAGTGGAGGTGGTAAAGTTTTCCATATGCTGTAGTATAACTTGGCTTTGTGACCTTTCAAATGTTGCTGAAGTTGAAAGTTTTAGAGTTCTGTTAAAATATAACACACACACACACATATATATACAGATTTTTAAAAATCAATTGCATAATGAATTAAAAATCTCTTTAGGGCTGTAATCTCACACCAATAATTTTGACATGAAATGTTAGAAAAATCTGTGTAGTTACTGAAGTTGAGAAATATAAAGAACCTGATATTTTATTATTTTCTTACACATTTCCATTTTAGCATTCCTCTTCATATGCCTGGTGATTTCCTGCTTCAACCTCTTACAGCATAAAACACAAATAAAAAAAAGAACAAAATAGACACATTATTTCAAGGCATGATAATTCTTAATATTTCCTGTTTATTATATATATGTATTTAAAAGTGTGGGGTTTTTGAAATTGCTGAATTAAATGCAAGTTGTAGTACTGCAGATCCTTGTAATTCCTGCTTCTGAGCTAGGTAATGGCTGTCAGGGTGCTACAGACAGAACGTTGAGATTTTATTATTGCAACTTCACATTAGGTAGTACAGAATTCTACTGTTTATATTTGTTTATATTAGTCTTTCCTAAGAAGAGGAAAAACTTAAAAAAAATATTTCTGATGTCTGATCCTTCCAGGAGTTCCAGCTCATGTTTAAAAATAAATATAGTGGCTTATCAGGAGCTGAAATATTTTTTCTTATTATTGAAAGCAGAAGTGTAACTATAAAAGCAAGCAAACATGAAAACCTTAAACACACACTTACAGCTGTTGTTCTGGTAGTCTCAGGTTATGCCTGAATTATAAACTCATTTTGATTTTGCAGTATGAATGCTACAATGTTTTATCATTCCAGTTAGTATTAAGGTTTTAGATAATCATGTATCAACTAATTTACCCTGTGGAAAGAAGTACTCTGTCTCCAATACACCGGCCAGAATCTTCATTGTTCCTGTATCTTTTGCCGTGATATTCTAACAAAGTTCAAAATATAGAGTGGAAACAGAGAGTAGCATTTATTTAGTAGCATTTTAGTATCCCTTTTCCTCAAGGAGTTGAGACATGAGGGAAGAGGGGAGGTGTTTGAGTTCTGTCATTGCAGATCAGATGTTCTGGTTCAAGTTCAGGACTAGAATTTTTTGCTGCCCTAAGATTTGTAGGGTTTATTTTATAGTTGGTAAAGACCTCTTAGCAAAATTTTGGTTTGTCCTAGCTGAAGTTTAAATGTAGACAGAACTTTTTCAGTGGAACATTGGAGAATTTTAAAGAGAACAGAAAAGTAGCTGAATTAGTTTTTTAATATCCATAGCAGTCAGTTTTCTGGCTGTATAGAAAAGTAATATATGTAGAATTTAATCAATACCCTCCTCTTAATCATCTCAAAGGAGATGATTTTCAGAATATTCTTTTTGCATGAGCATATTCTCTTAGCTGTGTTTGGTGCTGTCTGCTTTTTTGTTTGCTATAATATCAACCTATGAATGGTTTCATGCTAATGTACATGTCCTTCTATGTGAACATGGCTTCATTTCAGGTTGTCTTTTTGATGCTTATCTACTTAATTGATTATATTGATTTTAAAGTTATTTTGATTTTTCAGTTATTATTCAAGTTTTTAATCACCCTATTGTGGCAATTATGTTTAAAAACAAACCCACCTATTTTGGATTCAAGTGGAAAGTGTATCTCGTACTTTTCCAGTCTGGATAGGTCTTTAGGGGCTTTTTTTTCAGGATTTCTGACCAGTTGGGAGGTGGAGACTTTGCATCATGTACAGACAACACTTTTTTGTTTGTATCTTGAGGTCAATTTTGGGGTTTTTTTCTGCCTGTCTGGACATATATGAGGCAAGAAGGGTCTAGTATATTAATTTTTTTCACCTCATGTGGAGCAACATGGACAGGAGTGAGGAAAAGAGGGGGGAGCTGCTTGGAAGCAGCAAGTTAGGGGAAAACTCTCTTGCTGGTGGTGTGCTCTTCTGCACCTCTATCTACACTACTGGAAAGATGTTAATATAAAGCAGAAAAAATTTGCATAAGCTGTTTATTTTACTGGCAAATCCCAGGCAAAACAAAGCCATCAGTGTCTTTGGAAGTACACAGACACCTGTGAGTGATGTCCCAGTTTAAACCCTCCTAGAGAAACAACAGCACATCTTCCATATGATAGATATATTCAGTGCTGCTTCATTTACATCAGCTTCTGCATCAGATGTTCCCTAATGGGGCTTCTGTGGGTCCCCCTCACCAGTGGCTTTAGGTGCTAAAGGAATCATAAAAATGGACAGAAGGCAAACTGCCTCCATTCTCAAATGTTGGTTTTCTTCAAAGTAGCAGGTCTCTTAATTTTTTTTTCAAATTGTCAATGTCTTCTAATTCCTGCAGCATACCTTGCTAGCAAGAAACAGCTACACATATGGTACCTCAGTAACTTTTCTTTCTTTGGCTTTTCTATTCTTTCCTCATATTTCCCATTTGCAATCTGGAAATGTGGACTCTAGTTGATACTCCTCTAAATTACAAATTATAGTCCACTGAAAAAAGATAGAGTGTATTATTGGAGCCAATACTTTCTTTACTGTTGTGTTGTCACATTTGAGTGAATTTTGTATGGTTATAGTCTCAAATCCCCAAACTGTCACTTTCTTTGTTGCTGGATGGCTTATAGTCTAGTTTGCTTCAAAATGCTGATTTTTTTTTTTCCCCCTCAAACCAACCAACCAAATCAACAAACCCCAGACATATTCTGTTAGTATTAAAATTCCTAATGAAATAATAGAAAAATTCAAATTGGAAGGGACCTGAGGAAGCGACCTAGCTAAACCAGGATCAGCTGTGAGATCAGTTGCCAAGGGCATTATTGACTTAGGTGGATGGAACCTTCATGGGTGTCCCACTCCACTGCCTGAATGTTGTAATAGCTAACAAAAATTAAAATAAGTCCAACACTGCTGGAACTTCTCTGTCCCAGTTCATGTGTGTTGTTTCTCATCTTGCCCCCACAAGCCACTCTGAAGAGCCAAACTCCCTCTTCTGATGGTGTTGGCAGGTGCTATGAAGTCTTCCTGAAATATTTGTCACACTGGCAGTACTCTCCCTGGGTACTCACAGTTTGAAAGACACTGTTCTCCCAGCTTCAAAATAAATAAATATGTATGTCTCCTTTAACTTGATTACTGCAAAAGGAGTATTTAGTGTAAGTTGCAGTGTATTCATCACAACAGGATGTGAGTAGTGGCTGTTAGCCCAGTGCAAACTCCATGATTGCTGACATCCTCACAGTCTTAGCTTCCTCTTCCGATTGGATTTCTTTATGCTGTTAATGAGAGATGCAAAGCATGTAATGGCAGACTCATTCTCAGTGACTATGTGCTTTCTAATTTGCTTACTAGAGGAGCTTTTTCAAACAACAAAATCTGGAAATTATCTGAAATCAAAACTCCTGTATGTAAAAACGCTTTGCAGGACACTGGAGGATTTATTTGTTCCATATACCTGTTTAAGAAAGCATTGCTTTTCCAGAATAAGGTCAAGATGACTCTCTGATCAGTATCTGGGAGGAGAGGCGGAATCTATTTTCAAACTTTTTTTTTAGAACTCAATTGTTTTTTTGAAAGAACAATATCTGTGGAGTATCGATCGCCTGTGTCCAGTAGTTAGTCAAAGGCTATCTCCTTTGACTAACCCCTTAGCGTGGTGTCATCCTCCTTCATGTGATAGATTGTTACAATCTCAGCCAGTGTAATTACACACTAGCCAAGTGGGTCATTTATTTCTGTACCTTCACCATTTACCAAAAATCTCCTTTATCTTTGGGAGCCAGCTCTTCCTTTTGCAGTAAAAGCAAAATAACGGCACATAAAACATTAGTCTAAAACTGAGGGCTTGAAAAATAACTGTAAGACTAACTTTAAAAAACTGTTCTACCTTTTATGAACACCTAGTATACTTTTTATCTATCTTTTTTCCTGGTGTCCTAGAGAACAAAACACACAAAGCCAATTCATTGTTTTTCATGTGCCCGGTAAACACTATTTTTTATTTGTGAATGTTTTAGCTCTTTCTTTCCCTTTTTTAAATTTTTATTTTATCTGTTAACACTAGATGCTTTCACTTGCATGAGAACTGTCTCCCAACCCTCCCCCGCATCAGCTCTTAATTTATGAAGTGCAAAAGCTTGTGGAAGCACTGCTACTTTTTAATGATGACAATGAGTGAAAGTATTAGATACGTCTTTTTGAACACAGTTGGCATAGAAAGAAAAGAGTGTTGTTTCAACTTACATGAAATTATAGATTGAGTTTGAAACCTGTGATTGTATATTTACGTGCCAGGAAGGAAAAAGCCTCTGTAAGCACTTTCATTATGTTTCCTTAGGACTGTTTTTAAGAGGAAGATCAGTAGCCTAATATTGTTGGTATCTATTTCTATTTAGAAAGGGCACATATTCTGGTTAAGGTGGGCATAAAATAGAAGTACTCTGATCTTGACCATGTTACTTTGTTGTATCAGAATGAGTGATTTCTCTTTGGGCCCAACCTTAAAGCTACATGACAGTCCAAGACTTGACTGAACCCACACACATTTATTTTCACTGACTGTGGATGTACCTTACCCTCAGTTTTTCCTGTTGTTACCATATTTCCTAAAGTACTAAAAATACAACCAAAATAACAGTTAACCAGTAAAGGAATCTCGAGACTTTTTTCCTGTTGTAATTTAAAAAGTTTCAGCAAAATAAAATCTGGGTTTTAAACTGAGGGGAAACCATGTATAAATTTTAGATTCTTCTATTAATATTAAACTCTCAGGACTTTTTATGATTGCCACTTTTTGGTTTATATTTATTGCTTTTGGTGTCCCTGTATATTTTTCAGAACATGTCAAGGTACTAAATCTCTCTAGTCTGGCATGGAAGCCAGTTTATGTATGTTTATATTTGAACCCTGTACTGAGACAGCTTTGTGACCTACAATCTCATTCTAATCTCAAATGTATGACTTGCATCTCAAACTCCAGCATATTAGCTAGGAGTTTTTTAAGGGTAGATGCAAATGGATTTCAAATACCTGAGTTTATGCTGCAGTTCAGTGGTTTTTTTGTTTTTGTTTTTGTTGTGGGTTTTTTTTTTTCGTTTGTTTGTTTGTTTTTATTTAATTTAAAAATGCTTTTTGGAATAGAATTTTCTGGCTTCTGTTAAGTCACTGGTGAAGCCCTTTTTCATGTGCTCTCTACAGAGCTCTGTTCTGGGATTTAGTGTAATCTATTATAGTTTTGTGCATATTTGCTATATTTTTGAGCCACCTGTAGAAAAAAAGCAAACTTAAAACTAAATATCCCACCTCCTGCTCTCCAGATTAGATTTTAGTAGCAGTGTGCATGCAAATATGTGCAGATAAGTAGCAATTTATTTCAGACCCTGCCTTTTGCTCTTGGCTTCCCTATCTCTAATCCCTTCTATTTGGTTGTGTCCCCCCCACAGAAGGTTCTCTGTCTTTGTGTGTTCCAGGTTCTCTAAGAGCCTTCTCTAAGGGAATAAAACCAGCAATTTTAAGAGTGTGTTGGGTAGGTTACATCTATGAAAATATGCTAATAATGACAGGTGTGACTGCTTACTTTATTCAACACCCCTAATGTCTAGACTGTTTAGGCATCTAAAAATGATCTGAAGTGTTAAAAGGAAAATGGATTGTCATAAAAGAACAAAGAGATGTTGCTAGAGTAGTGTTTCTACTCTTTTGAAACTCATCCTCAATAGTTCTCTTTAAAGTTTTTACTTAAATGCGTAAGGGAGAACTTTTTCATCCAGAAGATTAGTTCCAAAATATTGTTTCAAATTACAATAACCAGTACTACAGAAATGGAGGTGGTGAGAAACATAAAGAAACATGGGAGAAAGATGGGTCCCATTCAGCAAAACACCAAGAGACAGTTCTTCCTAATCAATTATGATTCAGGTAATATTATCTTATTTTTTAAGGATTTTTTTTTTTGCTGGTGAGGACCAGCAAGCACATGATCTTGGTGATATTTCAGGATTTAGTAGAGGGGCAATATGAGGCAGAGCAACGATGTTGAAGAAGGTCTCAGTTATGAGTCGTCTTATTCTGGGATGGTATTCTGGTTTAATCACTTACTGAGTGTTTGTTCAGGATGTAGACTAAAGAATTACATAGGTACTAATTTCAAATGTAGGTTCCTAAATGTCAAACCATCTTTGATTCCTGTGGAGAAACTGAAAACATATTTTCTTCAAGGAGAAAGGAATATTTATTCCAAAATGCTGCCCAAAAGATGTTTAATTGTTTGGGTAAACAGAATTTTTTGTAGCATAGACACAGGCAAAATTATTTATGATCTAAATAATAATTTCTTTATATAGACTTTGTTGTACTGTTTAGTGTATTCTGATAACCTTGCAATAGGATAACACTGACAACTGCTATTTCTTATAGGACTCTTTAATATGGCTTAATGAGTCTTTTGAGAATTTTTACAATATGAAATCAGCATGTTGCATTTTTAAGTTGAGTTTCAAGTTACACTGTGCACAATATTCCGTTATTTATTGTGTCTGTAGTCAGAATACACACTATGCATGTGCATTGCAGTGCAATAATTAGCATATAATTTTCAACGTTTCAATGAACTTTTGTCATAAAATTTAAGGAGATTTTAATTGCTAGTAATCAGGATTGCATGTTAATAGGCTGTAGATAATTAGAAAACCATTTGCATTTCTCTTCTCACAAATTTTCTTAGTATTTAGACACTTACTCAATAGATAACTTTATCTCAGGAGGGTTGAATAATCCTATTTAGGCATAGTGATAATAGATACAATTTTTTTCCTTTAGGTTTCCTTTCAATTTTACTCATTTGGAAATTATTATACCTTTGGTTGGTCAGATTTACTGATCCTGGATGTACACTATTTTACCTCTGACTTCTAATAGGCTAAAGTAGACTCAGTTGTTTTCACTGACTATAAAATTTGCATCCTTCTCTGGTAATGATGATCATTCTGTTTCAACAGCACCAAATGTTGGGGAAGATATTTAGCAAATTGATATCTGCCCAGGAAAGTTCTACTTCTGTCACATTTCTGGATGTAGTGCTAAAAAGCTGGCCTGTCCACACCCTCTACACAAAAGAACTACAAAGAAACTACAAAGAACTACTACAAAAGAAATACTTTTTTGTCTTTTTTAATGTCGGAAATGTTTTAGATAGCAGAAAAAGTGTGTAATATTGTCACCTCTTGATTTATTAGGGTGTTTTGGATAAAGATATATTGGTAGAAGTTGTGCATATTTATGAAGCTAAGGGTAAAGATATAAAATTGGAATAATTAAGGCAGCTGTTTGTTTGGTGTAAGGCAAACAGAGAGATGTAATGGTTTTAATGTTCCTGAAGGAAAAAAGTAATAGTTCATTACAAGGTTGGCAGTTCTAATAGCACCTGAATTCATTAGCAGTAGATGGGGCAGCAGCCACCTCCTGAGGTTTTATATGAAATGTTTAAAGTGGCTATGGAAAATAGCTCATACAAGGAGAAAAGTACAGTAAATTGTTAAAAAAGGTTACTTTGTGCGCAGTGTCAAGAATTTTAAATGAAGGACTGAAGGGGCTCAGTATGTGATGGCTGTCAGTGTGTTGTACTGCATCATTGTGTGTTGCATAGGTCAAACTGGGAGAAGAATTAAACGGCTAATGACAGAGATGTGTGAAATTTTAGCATTGGGCTTCCACAGAAATTACATATAATTCTTCTGTTATATGAATCAATTGCTTGTGTCATTCTGTTATTAAAAAAATTATGACTAACTGCCATAATGGTGTGTATAAGTAGTTTGATTGGACAATGGCAAAATCATGTTGTAGAGTAAGAACTACAATCAAGTGAAATCAGATAGCTTTCCCTTCCATAGTACAGATGTCTTAGCATTTCCTACCTTTTATTTTTTGTCCCATACAACAGAAAGTCTGTGTTAGTTTTGCTACAGTGTTCTATTAGGACAGCAGAAGTTTGAGATGGAAGGAACATTCCTGCATGTGTGTGCATCTCATTTTGCCTTTTAAAACTAGACCAAATATCTGTCTGGTGAGACTTGTGTGAAGGATTAAAAGAAAAAGAAAAAAAAGAAAAACTTGGAAGGAGAAATGCTGAGACTACCTTACCAGCACTGAATTATCTTTCTTTCCAGGTTTCCTTTTGTTCCCCTTTATTTGTCCATTCAGGTCAGTGGAAGAGGTGGTTCTTTGTCTTAAAACGTTTCCAGTGTGGGGTTTATTCTGATCTATTTCAAGCCATTTTCTCCTTAGGTCAAAACACTAGGAAATTTGATATTAGTTGAAGTAAGTCAATCTGGTAGCTCTGCAAGGTATTCAGAATATTTTGTGGAGCAATTGGATTTGATTTAAATGCATTACAATTATATTATGGTTACTTCAAAGCATTACTTTAGCAGTACAGAGTTTATTCCAAAAGACAATAATTTGATCATTGATATTATCACAGCCTTGAAACATCAACCACAAGCCTCAGTGAATGTAGCAAATTTGACTGTTTTGAACAGATTTTTTTTTCCCCAGGAAGTGGTAATTTTTCAAAAATCTGATTGCATTCTAGAAATTTCTGGAATTTTTGAAATAATAAGAAAAAATTACTTTGGTTTCTGCCAATTTTAAGTAATGAGTGTTTGCAAGAGAATTCTTTCCATTCATTTATTCAGCATTCCAGTTACCTTGTGGTGGCAGTGGGCAAAATACGAAGATCTATTTTGTATCTCAAACAGCTTGCAAATGAAGTTAAAACAGATCAGCGAATAACTGAGGCCCACGTTAAGTGCACAGTTCATGCAGCTTTGCTATATGTACATTTTAAAAGCATTAACTCCATTTTTTTTTGCCTTTTCTACTTTGGTAAATTGTTCTTGCTAGTTTATGAAAGCATGAAAAACAGTCATGCTTAGGGACGAATTGCTCAATAAAACTATTTCTGTGTTTTGTACCAGTCTTGAGAGAAATGTGTAAAGATAACTTAAAAGTAAATGAATGAAATTTAAAAAAATATTTTACAGTAATAATCAAAGGATGTGTTTATG
The DNA here is from genome assembly GCF_024509145.1 of Vidua macroura. Taxonomy (NCBI): domain Eukaryota; kingdom Metazoa; phylum Chordata; class Aves; order Passeriformes; family Viduidae; genus Vidua; species Vidua macroura. The sequence goes on along the minus strand of NC_071574.1, from coordinate 8,918,036 downwards.
TCCATTCTTATTTCAAGCTTTTTATTAAAAGTGTTTGGGACTTGTCAGCATTCTTTTGAACCCATCACAAACTGACCCGAAAGCTTATATTTCTGGCAAATCTCAAATATTGTCTCCCCTCCTTGCCCTGTGGGTTTTTTTATTACTTGTGAACAGTCTGTTGGAAGAGCAGGATTTACACTTAATTTCTCTTCACTAGATCTGTGTATTCCATCTATATGTGGGCTGTACTGTGACTACTGAAATGTTTTTGCAAACTATTAAATGAGAGCCTCAGAAACGTTGCCTGTGTGTAACCTCTTACCGATAGGCCCTTGCCCGTCACACAATTCCTATTAGCTGGGGTGAGACAGTGATTAGAAGAGAGATAATTGAGCCTCTCCAGTCTGCAGTGAGCGCAGCTGTTGCTGATGTTCCTGTCCTTTGCCCATCATACCTTTCCCCTGCCAGAGCAGAGGTGGTCTGCTGCATGCTGAGCAGATGTTTCTCCTTTGCATAGTTATCTTTGGAGTGCCTTTATATACAGAAATCAGATTGCACTGCTACTGTCACTTTTATCTGATGAGAGGAAATCCCAGACGAATGAAGCTGGTTTTCTTTTCAGGCAGCTAAGCAATGTTGCTCAGGGGCATGTTCTCTTTCCTTGCTTCTGTTGCTGCTCACTGTAAAGGTTTTCTTTCTGGCATGTTTCTTCTTTAATCCCTCTTTCCCTCTTTGACCCATATCCTTAATCCCATTGGGTTTCTTTTGAACTTGGTTATTTCTTAGTCTTCTGATACATCTGTCTGCTGTAGCTATGAATCGTTTGCCAACACCACATTTTCATCGTATTCCCTGAATGTCTTTTTCCTCCCACAGTTTGTATTAGAATACTTGAAGAGGTACAGGGAAACTTTCTGGAACTGGTCATTCTTCAAACTTTGTGATACTGTGTCATTCTTTGATTCATTTCTTCTTTTGCTTCTTATCTTCTCCTATTTTTAGTGTTCCCTTTCCTTTTTTATTTGTTCAACTTTCTTGTGCAATTAATCATTATTCTCTCAACAAGTAGAAAACTGTAACTGAGAGTATCTGAGGTGATAGAAATAATGTGGTTCTGTATGTTAAAATCACCAAATACACTCATTTAATATGTCCATTTTTTATATGTTTGAAATTATTTATTTCTCTATTGTGATAAAATAAACAACATTTCTTTCTTCCCTGATTTTTCTGGTAAGCTCTCATAAAAGCAACAGTTTATTACATCTTGTAAAATCTTTCTTTGCAAAAAGCCAACATTTATTTTTTTCTGGCACCTCCTAATTTTTTTTTTTTGAAAAATATGATTTGCCCATGTGTAATTAGAGGAGGAGAACACTGGGGAAAAAATGCAAACATGGTATTTTTGAGACTGAATTAGCTTTGTGATGTAGGAGTTTGCTCACTGGTGCCATTTTCAGCTGAATTTCCCTACTGGATGTTTTCAAAGGTAATTGTAAACACAGTTTGGTGCTCTGGACTGTAGAGATGAGTCCATTTGAAGAATAGTGGTTTTGTTATTGAAAGTAACAATAACATTGTTTCAATGATGTTTGTTATTCAATAATTTTCAATAATTTGATAATAATGAGTTTTGGCAGATAAAGTTGACTACAGCAGTGTTTCCCAAAAGAGAATTTCTTCAGGAGCTGAGTGCTGCATTCAGGAGAGTGGGGATTTGAGTGATGTGTGGTCTTCTGCTGTTCACAAAGGGGATGGATGCCTTTGCACAATATAAATGCCCTTGAATTTTCTCTTCCTAAGCTAATACAAACTGCTTTGACTGTGGAATAGAGGCTGATTAATGTTCTCCCTGTAGGATATGGAGCTGTCATGTCAGTCTCCCTAGCATTGCTACTTATTTTTAGAAATATTCTCCTATTCTCATGCCCAAACACATTTTTCCTTCCATTTCCACCTTTTAACTTGCAAACATTTAAACATTACCCATAGATTTCCTTTTTAATAAATTTAAGGGTGAAATACTAGTTCAAGTGCCACTGACCTTCTACTTGCTTAACTTCAAGTAACCAGCAGTCATGAAAACAACCCCAGCAGTTGAGAACAGTGTAACCTCTGTTCACTCTCAGGATCTGTTCTCAGAATTTTAATTGATTTTATTCTGCTTTTTAAATTTTCCATTATACATATGGCTAATCTTGCTAAAATTATGCTGAATTTTTAACTAGTGAACAGCAGTAGGAAGACTTGAATGTTATAATGCTAAGAACAAAACTAAAAGTGGTCCAGAATTGAGACTGGCAGTAAAATTTTGTAAAAAAGTCACAAATATCATGGAGTTTAGGTGACCTTCATGGTGGCTTCTTTATTTTTTCACTTGTTTATGTGCCATGAAAAGATATCAGCAACATATTTTAGTAAGCTTAAAAAGAAAATATTACAGTTTTGGGTTTTTTTGCGACTGAATTTGTCACAAAACTTTGTGGGAAAAAAGGACTGCAATCAGTAGTGTTGCTTGAGGTTATTTCTTAGCAATCTAGGATTTGTTATTTTGAAATATCAACAATGTTAGATCAACAATGTTAGGTTTGGGATGGTTATCCTGAAAGAACAACATGTATTACTTATGTTCCACTGTTTTAAATAGTGACAGTGTCAGGGTTTCTTTAAATGAATGAAGTTTATACAGGACATGCCATCTATAGTATGACTGAATAAACACGGATTCCAACCTTTATTCATGAAAGGCGGTAATCTCGGACTAATGCCGCACTTAACTCTGTACTTTCAAAATGATTTGCCTGATCTGATAAATTATGCAGTCTTTTATTTTGACCTTGTAACCTTGTAGAGTTTACTCAAACTGACTCCACAGTATTTGCCACATTAGCAGTATAATGGCTGTAACTGGTTCTTGTGCTACAGTTCATTCTTCAGCAAAAAGTAAACACTGGGCCATGAAAATTTATTGATTCAATTACAAGACATACACATAGTACCATTTGAAAAGTGTTTTTGGGATTAAGTCATTACATGTCTTCTGTTTGGTCAAAAATCTGAAATATATAAACAAGGAAGCAAGCAAGCACTGAGAAATATAAACTGCTGTTTTTACTGTATGTAGAATGTGCTGTTAGACATCAATCTAAGAGCTGTTTGGGTCGAAGAACAAGGCAGACATTGAACCCCATGCCTTTCTCCCTGACCAAGGTAACTTCTGCCCTCAGTTGCTCATGCAAGTATGTTATAATTTACTATGTAAATTATTTTTGTGGGGGATTTTTTTTTTGTGTAAAAAATCTAGATTTGCAGGTTTGTTTTTTTTTTTTCCAACAGAACTGATGACATTACAAATTTTTCTTTTTTAAAGAGTAGAAGGCAACCCTTCAAAGAGAAAAAAGTAGTAAATTGACTGGAGCATACTGTCATGACATGACATCATTAACTTGTTTCATACTGTGTGACCAGTTTAGTTTCAGATAACTATACTTTTAAATCTGACGTGTTTTTATCTTATACTGGAATATCTGATCCCTATATATGCTCAGGCTGAGGAGTAGGGCTGTTTTGATACAATTTAAAGACAAAACACAAAACCAATTATCTTTAGTTTATCTCTTACTGTACTGTCTTTGAAATTATAATACAGGCAAGGTAAATGCTGCACAGCTTCTATTAAGTAAATTACCCAAAGACATGTTATTAAACATATGTGTAATTAGGAGGCATTTAATATATTAAAAATCATCTCAGAGCCTACTAAAGATTTTGGGTGCTAGTGAAAAGGAAAATATGAAAAAATTGTTAAGAAATAAAAAACAGCTCAAAACTAAAATGGAATGTTTTCCATACTTCTACTTCTTTTGTCTTTTGCACACCATCTTTTGTTTTAGTTTCCTGTTTTTATTCAGGTGCATGTATTAGAAAATTATTCATTTCTCCATCTTTGAGGAGATATTTGCATTTGTTCTAGCTAATGCCAACAGGACAGTTTCTTGGAATTGCATGTGAGAAATGAAGGGAAAATACCCAGTTTAGGTTAGTGTTTTGTGCATTGAAGACACTCTTATGAATTCAGAACATGGAGAAGGAAGACATAAACAGGTTGTTTATTTCTCAGAGTTGAATTAAAATATATTTACACTACATAATGCAGTTCTCACTGTTTGGTCTGTAATTTGACCCTGCTTTTTAGCACTGAAGAGAGTTTTCTGTTCTTCTTTCCTTGGGTTTGTTCTTTGGGTGCTGCTGTGAAGGTAAATGATGTTGCCACAGATTCAAGTGCAGCTCTGGCAGAATGGCTGAAGTTGCTGTATGGAGAAGTGTGACAGCCATGACTAATTAGAGCAATAATATTTCTGAGGTAATTAGGAAACTGGAGAGGGGTAAAGGAGTGGGACATGGGACTTCTGGTGTCTGATTAGCCCATGTGTGGGCATCAAATGACCTACTAAAGCCCAAACAGAAAAGTAGTCAATGGCAACATAAATACCTTGTTTCTACACTCCCTTGCCATGGCTATTCAGCTTCACAGTGCAATTTCAGAGCTTGAAAAGAAATGGCAAGAAAGTGGGAAGAAGTGTGTAAAAGCATTCCCTTCTTTGGTGGAAAGGGATATGAAGATGGTGAAAAAAATCCTTGACCAAGAGAGGAATGGGGTATGAAAATAACAGAGAGCTCTAGAACCAAGAGCTGCAGCTGATGAAAGCAATGGCTTCAGAAAAAGGTTCGGTGAGGGATACCTATATCCAACTGTCAATGAAGGAAAGGGAGAAGGATAATGATCTACATTTGGACATATAAATAATAAATATGAATACTAAATGGTTCTAGTTATGCAGGTATAAATTGTGCGTATCAGCCTGAAGATGCAGCTGTAAGCTTTCGTGTGATAAGCTACAGTTCTGAAATTCTGAGTATCACAGACTTGTCTGCCCTACATTGGCCCTTGGGAAGAAAATTGCTGTACAAATTTGTTTTAAAAAATGTGACATGCAAACATCAGGATGACTGCAGGCAACTGCTCCCTTGTACAATCAGCAAGTGTTCTATAATAAACTAATTATTATATAATTATATAATTCTATAATAAATTCTGTTCATTCAACCAGAAGCTTATCTTCTTTTGTAAAGCTGATTTGTTTTTCGGTGATGATTTCTACAAAATCTACAATACTTGTGATTTCTCCCTAATACCTAATTTCTATTATTTTACACTGTCTGCACACTGTGAAGATTGAAGGACAAGTGTCACAAGTGTACTTCCACTGGGGAAGCAGTACCAGAGTGTGAAATAAATCAGGGGTGAGCCTTAATCTCTGGTTGTTGTGTAAAGCGTGGTATGTGATGAGTGTCTTAAACTGTGCTGTGATCCAGCAGAGCAGCAGAACCTACTGAACCTCTCTGTCAGAAGGATGTGACTCTGTTAGGATTAAACTAAAGAAATGGTAGACAGAAGGTTTGACAGTGGGAAAGATACTGGGAATTCAGAACTGGTCAACTCTGTGGCATAGTATTCTTCCTGACCCAAGGATAATATGAGTCACTCAATTTATATTAACCGAATAAAAAATACTAACTGAATTTTTCACTTTATTGCATGCTGATACCAAAGACTTGGTACTTTTGCAACAGGAATTTCTTTGATAGCTATTTGAGATTTCACAATGTATATAAATATAAATAATAAAATGCCATTTTGTATAAATAGATTTATTTAGATATTTTTATAAAGGCCTTTGCATACTTAAGAGCTGTGTAAGCCTCAAAATTTAAACCACATTTCATACTCTTTGTGTTCCTCATTGGTGCAGAAAAGAGAAGTCTGGAGCAATGAAGTCTGAAGGTTTCTTGGTTTGCTAGATCTTTCCTAGAGTTCATCATTGATTCCATATGTGTATCAACTGTCCAGCCTTCACGGTGAATGGTACCTTTTATCTTTAGGAAATCTTTAAGCAATTTAACTTTGCTCAGCTTATTGTTCAGTGATAAGGAAGTAACATAAGGAAAGTGATTTAAAATATTGTTTTGTGTAAAAGAAATTGAACTACTTATTCCTCCTTTATATAAATATAACTGTATGTATTACTATTAATTCAATATCATTGACTTTGACATAACTGGTTATTATCAGCATAGTTTAGTCTTGAGATAAATGGTTTTATCAAGAAACAAAATACTGATTTTCTTTATAAGAAACGAAGGGGGTAAGATTCATTTTTGTTATTTCTAGTATGCTTAGAGCACATAAGTAACAGGTTCAGCAGAGGAGTAGTCAAAAACATCACAGGTACTTCATATCATTTTCTTGCAACCTTAGCACTTCACCATGAACATTATAAATGACTTATTCTCCTTTAGGTTCTGACTTACTTTAGAATGATGTATGAAATAATATGTGTTTTGCATGTCCTGTTTGTAATGATAAAGGTCATATAGTATCATTTACATAATCTCCAGCCAGAAATGAACTCCAGCAATATCTTCTGTATAACATATACATTATCTGAGGTTTAAAACTCTCATTATTCATGAAAGTTAATTTTACAGTGGGTGTGAATGATCTATCTTACGGCTGCTTTTTTGATCATTCTATAAAATAATATGAAGCAAAGCCTGCACAAATAGCAGGAAAACCAGTAAAGAGTGATGCATTTGCTTGACTCTGTGTATACCCGATTGGATCTTGATTGATGGCAATCATTTGTCTTTGTCAAAAAAAGGAGAAAAATTCAGACATTGAAATAAGAGTGCTATCAAACTTTCTACAATGGCAGAAAGATTCTATTAATGTAGCCTGAGAGTATTAACTGTCTCTGCTAGAAAATGATAAAGAATGTTAATTTTTTTCTTGAGCATGTTTAAGTGTAAACTGCATTATTTTGTCAATGTGGGAGGACTGAAAGGGGCATGCTACAGATTTATGGCATGCTGGAATTGGAATTAAAAAAAAAAGAGTAAATTACAAAAAAAAAAAAAGAGAGAAACAAAAAGCCAAATACAAGAGTCTAATCCTTCTGATTATGATTTTGCAACAAAACAATAAAAGTTTAAGTAGCACAGTGTCGTAAAATCCTTAATGCTGCATTCCTATTGATATTGAAGCTTTGAAGGCTAACTTCAAAGGAGGGTGAACAAGAGCAAAAAATAGAAATAAAATAAACAAAGAAAAATTGACAAGCTTGGTTTTAGAAGTCCTTTTGTATGTCAGATCTAGGAATATTGACCCGTTACTTGAATGGGCTTTAAGGCAACTTCCTTATTAATGATGCTCAGAAAGACAAAGCATATGGCTATGGTAAAGGGAGGGAAACGCTTGCACTGTACAGTAATGCTTGCAATGCAAGGGTACATTTTCTTTTTAAATAAATGAATATATTGTTTTTAATGAATATATATATATAAACAAACAAAAAAATTGAAAACACTGAAACCCCAAAGAGTTATTCACTGAATTTATTTTATGCCACTTGAATTTATGTGATTTGTTATACATCTGTAATGTTCTCTGGTTCTAAATAGCTGTGTTAAAATTTGATTACTGAAACAATATTTTCAAAATTATGAGCACACCAAATAACCTGCGTGAGCACCCTGCCTATCCTAGGAAGGCAAATATTTTTGTTCTTAAACTTCTAAAGAATAAGAAAACTGCAGGATTCAACCTGAATGTTTGCTAGTCCTTGATGCACCCTTTAAAATAAATATTTGAGGGATTGTCATTTAAGGACAGATGAAAGAAAGGCCATATCAGAACTGTGAACCAGGGTCTGCAGTTTTATCCAGTACCCATACTAATGTGCTTTGTGGCCCTCGTCACTCATTTTAAAGGTTTTTTTTTTTAGGTTAGGTTGGTTTGGGGTTTTTTGTATTTCTGCATTGTGCTTCTAAAACACTGTCTAGCTTTGCCATACTGTAGTGCTTGTTAGATTAAGGCAGCAGGCTCCTGATTCAAACATTAAAAGGCAGCAAAAGCAGTGTTCCCTGTCCTCACTTAAAAGAACTTCGTAGTGACATCATTAAAAAGCATTTTGTATTAATTCATTTGTTAACTTCCATGAAGCCTTTGCTACTGCTGCTGAAGATGCTAAGACGTGATTTTAGCTGAATGATGGTGTATTTATTTGAAATATTTTTTTAGTGGCAAGATAAGTGAGACATGACTTTTATGATTGAGATTGCTATTTTAAGGAGCAGCTGCAAGATTACTTCATGGCAGGGAAATTTTGGAAGTGGAAACACTGTGTTCACTATTCACATACACACAGTATTCACCCCTTCTCTTCTGAAAAATAACAAAGGAGCACCAGACTAATATTGTAGGACAGGATTAAGATTATGAGGTCCAGTTTTCAGGGAGCAATAGAAACAGGATCACTTATTATAGAAGAAATATTTCTCTTCCCCCCAGCTTTCTTTCTGTTATTGTCTGACTGCATTTTCCATCCTCATTAATTCTTCATCAGATTTCTTTTCTGACCTTCTATTACTTTTTCCAGGTTTTTATCCAGCCAGACCTGGGTGTTACCCCCCTTTCTCTACTCTGACTCTTGTCCAGCTGATTCCCAACTCTGTCCTCTTTTCTCTGCCTGATCCCCAGCAGATGCATAATCCCTCCCCTCTCATTTTTATCTCCTATGACTTCCACATCAATATGCTTTCTTTGGTGCTTCATAGGCTTTTTGTCTCTCCTGTATCTGGGGAAATAATTTTCTTCTTCGTGCTGCTTATGTTGTTGGGGAGATAGCACTGATGAAAGATAACTGCAACTTTCTTTGTCTCAATCTTTCTGGAGTAGCCACTTCAGAGACTTTTTTTTTCAAAGAGAGAGAGAGAATATTTCAGAGATTTTTTTTTTCTTATTATTGTTATTGCAATTTATTTGTAGTATATAAAATTTTGGACAAGAGGAGTTGTTCTTTGTTGGTCTTTGGGATTAGTGCCTGTTTGTTGTGGACAGAACCCAAGACTGTTCTCAGTGGGTTTGATGCACATGAGGTCACAGTCTGGGTGTGATGGGGGCAGCCTGTGAGGCATAACCCAGGGAAAGGTGGGCAGCATCTTCAAAGGTGTTTTGCATCAAAAAATGCCTATTGATTGTATACAGGCTGTGGACTTCCAAAGCCTTTAGCAGCACCATGTTTGGCAGCTTTTTACAGAAACAACCAAAGAAATACTTTGGACAACAGCTTCTATGTGAAAAATGGACTGAACTGAAGTTCTCTTAACATAGCTGACTTTGACTTGACAAATTTTATTACCAATTATTAAAATATAGTAAAGAGAAATTAATATTTCTCCTCCAAATCCTGTGCTTTGTGATAATTGCAAGTCTGTCTCTGTTCCCCTCACTGCCCCCTTCCCTCATGGGAAATTTTTGGGGAAAATACCATCTTGCAGCGATTAGTATTGAAGATTGGTTACTTCTATCACATGGTTTGGTAAGCAATCCGTAGCTATTGCTGTGATTTGCTGCTTGCCCATATAGCTTCACACATGTATTTCATTTCCAAAGTTAAGCAAAGTTATTCCCTATAAAGAGGGTGAAAGTCTAGATGAAAGCCATCCCGTTTGTGAAAACCACATTCACTATCCCTCTTAGTGACTGGTACAACAAAGTAAATTTTAATGGTGCATGATACTGAAAATGAATCCTGTGACCTTGAGAAGTTGTAGCAGAAGATCAGGTTTTATTTGAATCCTTTTGCCATTGTTTGCATTACTGTATCTTCAATTTTTAGTAGCAAACTCCAGTACAAGTAGCTATATGTATATTCTGTACTTGAGACAGTCCAAATTAAAATTCCTAAGTCACTTAAAAAAAACCTGAACTGGTTTGTGTGTAAATTAATGTTTTTTGTGCTTTCTAGAGCTCTGATCATGAAAACATTAGTGTTTTTACAGCAATGGAAAGCATTTAATTTTATCTTATCCTTGAAATCTCTTAGAAACTATATGGGCTTTTTATTCTGAAAAGGAAAGTGAAAACATTCAATTTTCATGATGAAATGAAACAGTCTTTTCTTGATTTTGAGTGTCAGTCTGAATTGACTCTTCTGTCTGGAGAGAAGCTAATTGCAAAAAACCGATGCTTTTCAAGTCTGTTACTGTGACTTCTCTTTATGTGTGTTTTCTGTGATGGATTTAATATACTTAATAAACAAGGTTTCTTGAAAAAGTTGTGTTAGAAACAGTATCAAAATCTTTGAGTTCTTTCATTTTTTCATCATTGACTACTAAAAAAATAAGTTAGCTTAGTTTAGCAGGGACAGTACATGGTTATTTCTAAAGCTGAATAATGGAGAAAGGTGTGACTAGAGGTAATTACAGATACAGTTTATATATGCAGGAGGGAGATTATGTTCAAGGAGGAAAATGTGCATTATGGTGCAGTGCACTTAAATTATGCTTATAAGTATCTGCACCATAATTAAAGAGTGGTGTGGTCCTAAATAGTCTTCTCTGAAGAATTTACATAAAACAAGAATTAAGATCTCCAGTAAAAAATATTGTGAATTGTATGGTTATTACAGAGAACTGTTCTGTTCTCACATTTGCATTCATTTTAAATAGTAAGTTTATAGTTTGGTTAGGAGTTTCTTTAGTACCTAAAGGATTTCTCTTTTCAGTGTCCCAACTATAGTTTTTGGTGAACATTAGCAATATCACATACTATATAGCTTTATAAACACACAGGTGGAATTGTGTAGTCCAAAAATGAAGATTTCTGGAGAACTCTTTACCTGAGTGCTGAAGGGACATGTTAGAACATTCCCAGAAATGTGCACAGTTCCACCTTGTTGTTTTTCACTGCAGTAATTCTTCCCAAGCTTGGGGATTGAGGGCACTGATACTTGGATTTATTTGAAGTCGCTGTGGATGAGTACTTGGAAGAGAAATGCATTAGGAGGAAGAAGGAGTATAAATAGACAAACCACATTAGATTCAGGAAATCCCCTGAGCTGAAATTAGCTGGAAACTGGCTGAGTGCTTGGGGAGAAGTTGTACATGATTGGATCTATCATGCTCTTAAGCCACCACTTTCATTTTGGGATACAGAATTTCAGGTTAGACCTTCGGTGAGAAGAGGTACAGACATTCCTGTGCTCTTTCTATCCTCTGGCTGCATTCATGTCCCCCTTCTACAGAGACAAGGAGCCCTTAGAGTGGTTGATGGCACCACTGCAGTGATGGGGTTTGCCTGCAGAACCATGTGAGTTACTCCAGAGCCCCTGGTTCTCACCTTTGATTGGCAGTTTCTTGGTGGTACTGAGTTGTTTCTCATTGGGAGTGACAGTGTTGTTTCCATTTCATTCCCCTCTGTGATGGGATTACTGTGTTGAGAAGAACAGCTTAGTATTGAAAAAGTTGTTTCAATGTTAGGAAAGAACCTAAAGAGGTATGTTGGTTTTCCTAATGTTTTGGTGGTTTGCGTGTGTTGTTGTTTGGTTGGGTTTTTTTTTTGGTGAACTTAAAAACAAATAAAGGAGTAGCTAGATGAAGAGAGAGAAGCTAGGAGCCTTGTCAAGAGAGGTAATAACTGCCCTGAAGAAGAAATTTCATTCTTTTAAACATGTGTCTCTATGGATGCTAATGCGGAGGGGAATGAAGTTGTGGGTGTTAGGCTTGTGCTTAAATCACTGAAATGAAAGAGGAAATGTTTCCTGGTTTGTTGCTTCTTCAGCTTTCATTTTCCAATCCTTTAATCAATGCTGTTTTATAATGTTGGATTTAACATTTAGTATTAGTCTCAGGGAGAAAGAATGTGGAGGAAAGAATATCACGATATCTCTTGTATTGATCAGTCGGAGTGTTTGTTACCAAGTTTTCTGTTGCTACATTCCTCTCTTGGCACACGGGTGAAAAAGAAGTTGCGTCTTCTCAGTTAGCAGTTTCTGATGTGTCAATGTACAAGGTTTTATCCTGAGCTAAGCCCTTGGATTACTCTATCAAAGGAACCTTGGGTGGTTCAGCACTTTTAACATTGCTCATTCTTTACTACAAGTAGTCCTTTGGTAGGTTTTGTAACATCGATAAGGATGGCTTCCCCACTTCTGTTTTGTAAATGTCGTGAGGGCTTCACAACCATCCTGACCCTTGGGGCATCAGTGGATCTCAAGAGGCAGTTCAGTAGCTTTCATAGTTTTCATAGGACCATGTCAAGTAACAGTTTTGAACTTGCCCCCCTCTGCAGCGCCTGTGAATTGCCAACCTTTCGTCTCCTGCTTTGTTGATCACATGTAACAGAGGAGAAGTTGTGTTTGCAGGCTACTATTTCCTTTATTTAACCTTCAGTAAATACAGAATTCTCTGTGTGGTCCAGGAAATGGTGCTTCATCATAATTCGGTGCGGTGGGGTTTTTTTAAGAGATAGTTTGCAAGGCTTTCAAGGGAGAAATTTATTTGATAAGTTAAACCTTTTTAAAGGGAGTTGAGTCCTGTTGCTGTTTCCTAAGGGTGCTGGGCTAGTATGGAGACAGAAGTCTTGCCCCATGTGTTTCTCAGTGGTCTTGCTGCCTTGTGCTTATTGTTTCCTGTCTCAGAGTGCAGTACTATGTTTGCAGTTACTTCAACTCTCGCTTACATGTGTTCCTGCAATCATCACACAATGAAGTCATTTCACACATTTTGCTATCATCAGATTTTAAATCCTAAATTGAATCACAGACAGAAGTGTTAACCTTTAAATCAAATCATACTTGATTTGATTTGATTTTGATTTGGAACTTTTTTAAAATTGTTTTTAATTGTATCAGAGAGTAGAAGAGCTGCAGATGAAGTTGGATGCCTCTAAGGCTTCAGTATCCTAACCTGCAATCTGTATTGAGAATTCCTTTCCCAAGATGCTGTTTAACAGTAGCCAAATGTTCTGTGGACCTTAGAGAGTTGCCTGCTCTCCCTTCCATAATTTCAAGCAGAGGTACAAGGATGTTCATTCATGATTAAGCAAGAGGTTGAAGGGGGAATTTCCTTGTGCCCCAGATGCACTCAAATTCTGTCCACAATAAAAAGATAAAATTAATGTATTTTTGATATTTAGGCATTTAGAGACCTCAGGGAGGTTTGTCTTCTCTTTATTATTCTATGTTAAGTTGTGCCTAAGTCACAGTCAACTTTGTTGTTCCTCTGTGTGGTGGTTGTTGAATTGCTGAGTTAATTTGGTTAATAGGTAGTAATTTTAACTTCAAAAATCCCAAACAAAACCAAACCAAATAAACAAAAGGAAAAAAAACCAAAAAAAAACCAAAAAAACAAACCTACAAAAAAACCCAAACAAACAAACAAAAAAAAAAAACCAACCTCAAAAAATTAAATAAAACCATCCGGTTACTTTAGCCCTTTCTGGCAGAGGACTCATAAAAAATATATACAAAAGAAAAAAAAAAAAAATTAACTTCCCATAGAAGAACATAGAGAAAAAAAGTATTTATTGAATCAGAGGGGTACATTATTACATTTTTATGGAAGCAAGAAAAGTATCCACCTGTTAAGAGAGCTATAAAAAAAAAAAAAAATACAGGTTAGCCACAGCTCTTAAAGTGTAAATATATGGGAGTGTGATTTCATCCTGTTTTTTCTAGAAGAGACGAAGTGTTTGCAGCAGGTCAAATCTAAGAGTTTTGGGAAAAGCTTTACTATAATTCCTGTTTTCAATACTTTTGGGGTCAGAACAATGTACAAACAAAATCACAGAACTGACCAGATTTTCTTGTTTTGGTCAAAAGTTGATCTATATTATATCCACAAATGCTGAAAGATGATGATGTCAAATTCCTAGCTACTGGAAAGAATTAATCTTAATCATAATATTTCAAATTTTCAATTAAATATTCCTCACAAAAAACCCGCTGTTGCTGTAATTAGTGGGAAATTAAATAGGAACTTCCTATGCATGTGCTTAAGATGAAAGCATCAGAACCAAGAGGAATGGCTAAGGAGGTTAAGATCGAGCTGGCTCCTTTGTTATATTGTATCCTTCAACATATTCTTATAACCCACTGCTCATTTCAGCATGGAAGGGGTGACCAAGTACTGCAGACTAAAATTCCGCATTATCAGACAAAACGCCTCCAGCAAGATGTAGTGTACCTATTTTTTGTATATTGTGGGAATTATAGTAATTTTCAGTATGAATAGCAGTTTATAGAGTCTGTATGAGCTGTAGTTACTTTGCAAAACAAATGTTGTTGACTGCAGTTGAGTGTAGGATATGCGAGATTTGCAAAGATTTATGAGCAACTAAGCCAAAGCATCCTGCTGCAAATTTGCTATACTTTCATTCTTCCATGTCTAAATCATGTCTGAATTAATTTTGCTGCAAGTCAAAAGAAAGTTTTCATGTTAACCTCTGGTAGAAAAGTGGAGTAGTTTTCATTTCAGTTAATTTATAATTAATCTTGACAGAAATGCAACATGGATTGAACTGTGTTTCATGGTGGTATCTTTGGAAATGCAGCTTTATTTTAGACTGATCATAATAAGATCAGCCTAAGATAAGATAGTGATTACAGAATACATGATTAAAACTGTACCATGTACTTAAGTGAGGCCTCTTTGAAGTATCAGTGTGCACTGGAATGCCAGCACTTCAAAGAATGCTCCAAAAAGCTGGGACTGTGGCTAGCTACCAAGGGGTTAATAAAGATCAAAGAAGAGCCTACATAAACTCATACATAAACAGAACTGTTTTTAAACTGGAGGTTAATAGCACCATGATATAGGACAGCAACACCTTAAAGGTGGGCTTGTCTTCCCTGACATGGTACTTTATAATGCATAAAGGGAGACTGAAACATTTATAGTAAACATTTTTTCTGAATTGCTTTTTAAGTGAGGAATTCAAAGCCTGTCAGTGCAGAAAAGAGTCTCTGTGATATCTGAAATAGGTGTTGTTCTTCTGCTTTTGTTTGCATGCTAATTAGGTGGGAATGGATTTTTGGTACAATTCCATGAAAACACAGAAATGAGGAGTCCTGGGCAAGTAGCTCAGGTGCCTAATGGGTGAGACACAGAGATAAATTCCTATTTACTGTATAGAAGCATGCTAACAGCATTTCTACTAGTTTTTAAAATGGAAAATTTAGGAATTACAGTTCTGTGCTGATTGTACTGTTGTGTTAATATGGGGAAATAGAATGAAACGTGTTAAGACAGGCTTCCCTTGCTGACGTTCCCTTCTTCTCCTCTACACTGGAAGCACCTGAGGTTTAAACTGTACAAAGGTCCTCTTCAGCTGTGCTGAGTCCTCTGAGTTCTGTGCTAAGTCCATGCACATGTTGTGCCTGAAGTTCATAGCCTGCTTTTCACATCTCTTTCTTCTTAAAGACTCAAAGAAGAGTGACACTATTCTCTCTTCAGCAAACCCAGGAAACCCCTCTCCACATGCACCTTTTGATAAAATTGAAGCACAGATAATGACAAAGGTCCTTTTGGGGAAAAAAAAAAATTGAAAATCCTTTACAGACAAAGCCAAATGTTTGCATGGAGGAGGGTTAGAAGTAAATAGACTATACTGATTTAACAGGTTATATTAGTGTTTCACATAAATGATATTATGCCAAAGAAGTTGTACTCAGTGGCCTTGGGCCTTTGTGATGATCAGTTCCTGTTACTACAGCAGTACCTGTGGCAGAGATTACGAGCCTGCCTGCACATGAGGGTTTTTTCCTTAAGGATTCCCAGTTTTTTCCATTTGTGGAAGTCTGTATCCTGAAACTATGGAGTATGAATGCCAACATTTGGGGCAAATGAAGATAACATGAAAAGGCAGAGACTCTGTTAATATTAGAGTATGATTACATGATACTTCTTTTTGATATTCTTCCTCATCTTTTCCTTCCTTTCTCTCACCTGCACATCTCTTTACCTTATTTTTAGTCACATAGTTACAGGTGAGGCTGCAGGGTGAACAGGTCACTGATATAAAATGGAATAAAAACAATAAAGTCTAATAAAACCCAGCTGGTTACTGTGATTTGGTTTAGATTGGCCACACAAATGCTTGTGTGAATGCAGATGAGAGAGGGCAAGAGAGCTGAACTGCAACAGGTTGTGCCATTGAAGAAAGTACAGGTAATGTAGGCAGCATTTCCGAAGATCTCAATGCACTTATCAGGATTTAATTAATCTTTAATGTCCTGAAGTAGATACATTATCAGTGAAGTGCTATGAAATACACACAGAGTGTAGCTGGCTGAGTAATACTTTAGCTGCAGCTTTGACTTAATACTAATCAAATATTTTCCTGTTTGCTTTGGTAGTACATGCAAAGTGGGAATCAGATCAGGAACCTGATTTACAGAAAAAGTAGTTTTCCCTACTGCATCAGTACTCTGATTTCCATGGCAAACACTTGTGCATGGGATCTCTGCATGAAATGTGAAACTGGGTAGTGCAGCTGAGAACTTACCTGTTAACATCGTCCGTGTTTGCTTTGCCATCATCAAGGTCAATATTTTATTTTCCAAAGTGTGTTATATATTTTTGATTATGTTACAGGTCAGTAATATACCTAGATATGTACAAAACATTTTTTAGATAAATGTTTATTGACATGTGGCTAGTAGTATGCTCATTGTGTGTTCTGGTGTAACTTGGTTCTTTAGATCACAGTGGAGTATACCTTGCATTTTACTATTACATACAAAATATGAGAGATTTCAGTTAATATTCTGGACATCCAGCTGAATGCAATAGAAATGCAATTGATTTCAATTTGCAAGATCAGGCAGCCTCTTACATTACAAGATGCCCTGCAGTCTTCTGGAGGTACTCCTCCAAAGGTTTTGCAGTATTTTCGAGAACTTCATCACTTTTATCTTCAGATTGACAATGAAATCAATGCTGAGAGATGAACAGATTGAGGGCAGCCCTGCCCAGAAGGACTTGGAGGTGCTGGTGGATAAGAGGCTGAATGTGACCTGTCAGTGTGCACTCACAGCCCAGAGAGCTCAACATGTCCTGGGCTGCATCCAAAGCACTGTGGGCAGCAGGGAAGGGAGAGCATTCTGCTCCTCTGCTCTGCTCTGGTGAGAGCCCCACTGCACTGCTGCATCCAGCTCTGGGATCCTCAACATGGACCTGGCTGGAATGAGTCCAGAGTGCCATGAAGATGATCCGAGGGCTGGAGCACCTCTCCTGTGAAGAAAGGCTGAGAGACTTGGGGCTGTTGAGCCTGGAGAAGAGAGGGCTCCAGGGAGACCTTACAGCACATTCCAGTACCTAAAGAGGCTACAAGAAAGATGAAGGGGGACTTTCTACAAGAACATGGAGTGACAGGACAAGGGTAGATGGCTTCACATTTAGAGGGCAGATATAGATTAGATATTGACAGGAAATTCTTCGCTGTGAGGGTGGTGATGCACTGGTACAGGTTGCCCAAGGAAGTTGTGGATGCCCCATCCCAGGAAGTGGTCGAATCCATATTGGATAGGGCCCTGAGCAACCTGGTCTGGTGGAAGGTGTCCCTCCTCACAGCAGGGAGTTTGGAACTGGATGTTCCTTAGGGTCCCTTCCAACCCAAACAGTTCTATGATTCTGTGATTCAAATGCAAATGCTTATTCTTGGGGGTTTTGTAGGTTTGGTGGTTTTTTTTACTTTTTTGAGAAAAATGTTTGTGTCTATTGCAGAAGACATCTGGTTTGAGTTCTTGAAATATTTTACATGGAAGCAAGAGTTATCTAGATGTAGATGAAGAAGTGTTCCTGAACAGTGTTAAAATAATCTGTCTTATCTTTCCTTTAAAGTTGGATGCCACTGTCTGTGTTCTTTGATTGCTTTTTTGTGTAATTTAGAAGGAGCACCTGATATTCTGCATTTGATGAGCCATTGCAACCAAAGTGTGCAATAAGTTATAACCAGAAGTTGGACTAGACATGTAGTTCATGATGGAGAAATTGTGGAGTTCCCTTCTTTTAGATTTCCTTTCAGATCGGTACTGTTGCTCCTGCTGCATGAGTGGTGTGGCCACTCTGTTTTTGGTTGTCTATGAAACTAATTTAGCCTAAGTCTCTGTGTTTGAGCATCTACACCTTAGGAATTGTCATCACTGATTGATTGCTTTGCTGATGGTCTTAGTGAAAAGACCAAGGATTGATTAGGTTTGGAGATTGACTCACCTGCTTAACTCTACAGTTAGAGTTCTGACAAGGAGTGTGTAATCGCAAAATTTATCTCGGTAGCTTCACGCAGGCTTCTCTGCTTTTAAGTTTGTTGTGATTGCCTTTTGTGGAAGTGGATTTTCTTGCCTTTAAAGTTAAAAAGCCTTCTAGATGGAAGAGATCTTTTAGAGCTCTAGCTATCCTCTGTCTCTGAAGATTTCTGTAACACTGTGCTCTTTCGCCTTTCTTTGTTTCTCTTTTCTGTATTTGTTTATTTGCTATTTCACTCATCTAAGGATCTGAATGGGGCTTCTGTGGTGTGCTGAAATCTATTCTCACTTAACTGGTAGCTTGAGTACAGCCCTAAGACCTCTCAGAATGTTGCTTTTGTAGGTTTGCATTTTCTTTCCTCTTCCCTACCTTATGCAGTCCCTTTACAACCCACACTGGTGTGTTGACTGTTTATTTTCTGGGATGGCAGAGTATCTTGAAATACACAGTCAGTAAGACATTACAAGAAGTAATTCTTCAGCAATTGCATTATCCTCTCCTTGTTCTCTGGTATGGCTTATATTCAATTTAAATCTATAAGGGTATGAGGACTAATAGGTAGTTTCCATGCCTAAAATACCTTTGCTATGACACCATAATAAGACTAGTACAGCAGTTGGTATGTTTTGTCTCCAATTGTCCTAGTCTTTGAAACTGGTAGGAAATACAGGTTTCTTGTTCTGATAGTGGAGATAAACAAGCATTTAGACTTTTCCTCACTGCCCACAGTGAAGTGACTTATTTTTTAATGACACAAAATCCTGAGGGAACGGGTTATATTGGCCATTTAAAATTTGATCTCGTCTCTGTACAATTTTAACAATGAAGTTAGGTGCATGGGAATGAGAGGAAGGTTTTCTCTCAATTCTGAGTACATAGCCTGGTAATTTGGGAAACTATTGGAAAAATAAAGCAATACAATGGTTATGCTATTTGAATAAAACACTTAATATAAAAGCTTTCTTTCAATTCAGTCAATATTGTTACTAAGGAACCACTAATTACTGTTTATCATGTTGGAGAGAGCCCTGACAAATCCATGCAAATAATATGATTTATAATTCATAAATCCCTGATCCCCCGAGCGATGTTGCTCTTGCATTTAGACTAATTGAGTACTTACGTTCATCGATCCAGTCCGTATAGCACCTTTAGTCCATATGGCAGCCTTTACTGCAGGGCCAGGAACTCCTGTTGTCAAATGTCCACTGTAGTATCCCCAAGATCTGTCTCCTTGGCCCTTTGCTTCACAGTCCTTCAGTCTGCCAGCAGTCAGTTCTGCCCAAATCAGAGTAATATTTCTATCTGTCTCCCCCTGGTTTCAGAGGTACAAAGCATGGTACAGCATTGCCTTTTGGGGATGGGACTGCAGTGATTAATTGCTCTTACTTGTAAGGCAGTGTGCTGCAGTAGCTGAGTGGTGTACTGGTTTATATTGGTTCTAATATAAACTGGTGTATATTGGTTCAAAAATGCATTTTTTTCCCAGTAGCTGCTCTCAAAAATGGCTCACTTGTACGGATTAGTCAACACAGGTGTTTATTTTTGGCTTTGCAGGGTTTTGTTGGATGTTTTTCTATGTGCAAAGAATAGATAATTCTTTTCCCCCTCTCATAATGCAGTGGTTGCCAATACTTACAAATACTGAAATACATAGTCTAATGTGGTTACGTAGTTGCGCGTGAATAATCAGTGCAGCACTGGAGGAGATAGAATCCTATGCAAATTTCATATTCAGAACTGAAAATAAAAGCAAGGAACTAAAGATATATTATGTTTCAGGATAATATTTCATGCCTGATCATTGTTACCTATTTTCATAATAATTTTAGCATAGTTTTGTAATGTGCTATAATTGTAATTGTTATCCAGAAGAATGGCATCACTTAATTCTATCAAAACTGTGGCGAGGCAGATGAATGACAAATTAATAATTTACCATCTTTGCATAATACTGTAGCCCAGAACACCAGAAGGATTGATGGCAGAAGAGGTTAACAAATTTTAGCGGCTTCCATTAGCTTTTCATTGTCATATGTTTGTGTTGCCGACTGAAATAAGCTTTGTAGGAGATCCCAGTCCAGGGAACTAATTACTCGTGCCGATTGCCACCCTGATGAATAGACCCTCATTGTATCATTCCCCTGAAGACGAGGAGCAGGCTGTGATTCACGACTGCATCCTGGCTGATATTTGATAATAATTTTAACAGATAAATGTAGGAAGGCAGAATGATGAAGTGCCTATCCATGCTCTATGACTATCAAAGGCATGCACATAGCCAGCTGTGTTCTGCTTTTTTTCTATAATCACTAATGGAGAATTTTAAGTTATTAATCGACCTTTGAATAAACCCATATCTTCCTGTATATTGTAGTTTTTATTTGATTAGTTATTCCAAAATCATTGGGTCTTATAATCAGAGCAGCCCAATTTTAGCATGACTATAATACAGACAAGTGTGAAAATAAGGTACTGGGGAATTTGATTCCAATACTTCAGTATTTTTCTGAAATGAAGCAATTAGGAAGATGAAGACTAGCACTGCCTTTTCTTTGGTGTTAGAAATAAGCATAGAATTTTAATGAAGACTGAAAAGACAGCCTCCATTATGATAAGATTATTTTCAGTCTGAATTTTTAATATCTACAAATCATGCTTGAGAGTAGTGTTATACAAATCATTCCAGCTTTTGTTACTACATTTGTTTGAAACCTTAATTTACCTTAAATAAAATTAATTTCTGGCTTTAATCCTCAGAACTACAAATCTAGATAACAAGTGTTTTTAACCATTGTGATCTGTAAATTAGTTGTGCCTATTCATTTGTCAGTGTTGACAGGTATGCTTTCTATTAGCTCCTGGATCACAAATGGAATATACATATCTGCATTTTCATCTATTGCTTTAATACTGGTTCTGTAAACAAAGTCCATGTTTTTTAGTCTGAACGTACACATTTGCAGGATATCATGGCTATTCTATGCCTCAGGTATTTTCTGTTTGTTTATTTGCCATACCTGAAATTGGCATTTTCTGTACATTCTCTGGGCTAAAATACTGTTTTACAGTGGCATTCATTCATGATCATCTAAACAGATAGTAACAGGCACTTATATATATATGACCATATTAAAAAGATCTATGTATTTTTGGAGCGTAAAATGGAAAATAATGAATTTGATATAACCTTTTCTAGATGTAATTTTTTAAAAGCATGCTTTCTATGTAGCAACTATTACACATCATAACATGTAGTTTTTAATTAAATGTAAAAACACAACTACATAAACCAGAAATGCAATCTGATTTGCTCGAAAATAGATTGCTGTTTCGCTCTCCTGGAATGGTTTATTTAAAAACAGTAAATGGAAAAGAAATGCATTTTCTTGTGTTGTTCTAAGCCTCAGGGGCTAAATGTAATGAATATTTTAAGAGATTATTTTAATTAAATTCCTGCACATCTAAACAGAGTAATATTTTATTATCACATACATAACCATGTAACTGAGGTATTCATTAAAGTTAACACTTTCTGGACCAAGAATTCATGGCATGATTTACTGACCTTGTGCAAAAAGGCACAAATTAGGAAGAAAAATGAAGGGGGACAGACTTTGATTAATATAGGTAATGCTATACCATATTTATAATAGCCTTTTCCCTATTCTGGTTTATAAATGCAGTCACTGAGAAAGGTGCCCTGCTGAGGCTGAAATGAGGCTGAAATCGGAGCACATGCCACTAGAGTGTGGGGAAACTGATCACACTGTCAGCAATTCATTTCAAAATGATGTATTTAGTGCTCATTTCACCTTCCAAGAAAAAAGGGAAAGGAGTTCCTTAGACTGGAAGGTGATATTGTTATTTTCAAGGACATACCTAAGTAAAAGATTGCAGAAAGGGGGGGAGGTTAGAAAAAAAAAAGGCAAAAGCAGCGCAAACAAGGAGAGCTTTATGCAGAAATTCAGCGCTACCATGCTGGTTGATAATTGCTAACATATGTGGCTCCTCTGTTTCATTGTAGTCGTCCTCGTGAGTTCTGGCGCCTCGACTACTGGGAAGATGACTTGCGGCGCCGGCGACGATTTGTGCGTAACCCCCTCGGATCGACACATCCTGAAGCGACGCTCAGGGCAGCCGGAGAGCATGGTCAGTGTAAAATCTGCCTCCTGCCACCAGCAGCAGATTACAGTGCGTGGTGGGAGAGGCTGGACCTTCGTCCTTGTAGGATGCTAGCAAATGGTCCCAAAGCAAAGGCTTTTGGCATTGCCTTTCGGGCGCGTTTTCCATACAGAGATAACCTGGCTGTTCCTTCACAGCAGCAGCGCTGGTGTTTGCTGAGCCTCTTCTCCCCAGCTCAGCTGGGCCGGGTGGTGCATACCTTGCATACAACAATTACAGTCCTCACTAGGCAGAAGGAAAGTGGATGCAATTTTGCCATTAATCCCTGGACAGAGTTCCGTGTAAATCGCCTGCTTATACTTTAGTAACTTCAGAAGAATTTTTCCTGTTCAAAATCCACACCAATTATTTCAGTTAGCACATATCTGCTTATTGTTACGGATATGTTCAAAGAGAAATAACGCTTCTACAAACTAAACTGTACCTTTGCTTAAGTCCTCAAGCTTTTCTGCAAGAATTTGATATGGAATAAAGAGTAGCAAATCCTGATGTGCAAAGTATTGCTCAAGCAGCAAAATGGTAATATTCATTTCTACCTGGTGATTTTAAAAAAAGGAGATTACTTTTTTTTTTTTTACAGTTGGTACTCCTCATTTCATAACTTAGGATCAGTCCGATGTAAGACGCTACATCCATTCTAGAGGGGAAAGTATTTACCAAACTAATACAACAGTTTGAGAATTCTATAGTAAATCAAAATATAAACAAGCAAACAAAACCACACCCAAAGCCAGTAAGCTTTGAGGTTTAGTACAAAATTTTATGTCTTTGCTATCTAAGGAGGATACACTGATAAGGTAGAAAAGTCTTGTACTTAAAAATAATTTGCTTATAATTAAAGCTGCGTATCCTTCACCTTGAAGGCACAAGTCATGGAGCAAATAATCTAAATTTAGATTTTTTGTTTTTTTTAGCTTGTGAATTACTGAATACATACATGCATACATATGCTCATAGAAATTGTGTGGGGGGGATGCAGTTTATGCTAATTTTAGATTGTTAAGAGTGTTGTATGAATGTAGAAGAACATCACTGTCATAAAGCTGGTTTCCGTCAGGCATCTTAACCTCTTGCACTCAGCTTTAAAGAGCCATTTCTGGGAGAAAATGTCTACAATATGTCAGCTGATATAATGCCAAATGTGACATCAGTCCTCTGAAATAAATGACCATATAGAGAATAGTCGATAAAGTGATCTGAAAGCAATGTTTGTACATCTTTGTACATCTACATCTTTGACTATAGAAAGAAGAACAAGATGTAGAATTAATTAACTCACTTTTTGCTTTGGGGATTGCTTTTCTTAATATGATGGGTTGTTCCTATACCATGGACTTCAGGGCACTAGGGTTTTATCTGTTTAAAACTCCACGGATGAACATGAAGTTTTAATATTATGTGTACTTTAAATTAAATAGATCTTGTCAAAGTTTGACAAGTATTCCAATTGTATTTTCATATTTAATCTCCATGCTGTTTATCAAAATTTAAAAAATATCTTTATTTTTACTGAAAAATATTTAGAGCAACCATTTAAATTTGGGTAACTAATTCTTCCACAAGTAAAGACACAGTAATGCAATTATTCATATTTCATACTAATGTGATATTTTCACTAATCCATGCTATGTTTCAAGGGCTGTGGTTTATTATCACTTTGTAATTGATAGGACAACAATTTTTTTGTCAATACAAAGGAAGAATGAATAAAAGCAGCCCTATTTCAGAAGTAGCTAATAAGCATGGCTGGTAACTAACTGTGGTAATTTCAATAGACATAATTATTTTCTATCTGCCTTTCTATTCACATTTTGACATCCTTAACAGTCTTCTATTTTGTTTAATTTCCTGATGTTGTCTTATTCTGAATTTTCATACTGCCTTTGTTATCTGTTGTCCTTCTGATTCTTTGTCTATCCAGTGAATATTTTAGTTTACCCTAAGTCATTATTTAATATGATTTCTGAAATTATAGATAGTTTTTATCTGCCTGAGTGGGTGTACACATACAACTGTCTTTTTCCAAGGACTTCTACTGGCAAGGTGTAAAATCTATGACTGAAGTACAAATTCAAGTTGAACTGGAAACTATATACAATGTATAGGAGTGCAAAGATAGTTGGGATTTTTACTGTTTAATTTTGGATTTGGCTTTCTTGGTTTGTTGTTTTTAGTTTGGGTATTTTTCCTTGAGTTTTAGAATGTACAGTTATCAAATAGATCAACTGGAGTGACCATTTAATAAATTTCTTTCTGAATTGTGTTTATAAACTTCTAATATTAACCAATTTAATCTCAGAAATTCCAACTGTTCTCAGATTTTTTGGAACCAGACTTTCATGATGTAGATATCCCTAGTATTTGCAGAGTATTTGCTCCAGTATGTTATGATTTCATATCAATAATTTTTCATTAATTATTCAATTTCAATTAATTTTACATGCCTCTGAAGCAAAAGCATTTTTAGCTAATGTATAAAAGGTTCCCTACTGCCTATTTAAGTTTTTTTCAAAACATCACAGACCAAAACCTGAAAGTGGACATAAGGGATTTTGCCAAAAGGGAGGCAGGGGAAAATAATGCATAAATAATGGAACAGTACAAGCAGTAACCATGCTTGATAACATGGATTTTAGCTCACTTTCATAAGAAGATACACATTATCAACTGATTGGTGTCTTACAAATACAACTAGATGTATTCTCCACCCCAGAGAACTCACAGTGTAGGAATCATCACATTTTGCAACTGTGAAAATGATTCAGAAACAATTGGAAGCCTAGATATTGTTCAGTAAAACCTAGAGAGGACAACAACAATCAGCTCTGTTGCAGCCTAGTTACGTGTCTTAGGAGCAAGAACCAATCTTTTCCAAGGATTGATTTGATTTGAAGGAGAACCTCTGGTGCAGAGGTGGCAGAATAAATACCTGAAGACTAATGTTCTCTGTTCAGACAATCAATACCAGCCCCATGACTATACTTCTGGCTACCTTCTAGTTAAAAACAAATTTTTTAATTCTGACAATTTAATTGCCATTCCCAAGTTCACATTAACTTGCTTGGGAAAAAAAGGCTTTAGGTAATTTTTCAAAGGGAAAAGGGAAAAAAAAAAAAAAAGGATCCTTCCAAACTAGCTATTTATAAAAGTCAGTCTAATGGTGTATTGTGGGGAAAGGAAAGAAAGGTGAAGGTGCTGTGGTAGAAAGTTTGGGATGGAAGGAGTTAACTCCTCTCTATTCTTCCTGTCACCTTACTGTATAGAAATAGAACCAAACATATATAAACGTGGAGAAAAAAAAAAGGAGTAAACCTGTTGCTATTTTGAAATTGACCCCAAAATGCAATATTTGTGAGGGAATCTTTAGCAGCTAGAAAATACTTTATCAAGATTTTTAATAAGTGATTTGTTGGAGTTTTTAATTTATGTTTGTTAAAAATTTGGGTATGAAGAATTAAAACACTCTGTAGCATTTCCATTGAGGCAATAAGTGGAGTCCAGGGCTTTGTGGCTGCAAGGGACCAGCAGGTGATCATCTCAAGTATTGTAGTCGACTGGTTAGTTTGCTTTGCCTCAGCTAGAAAGATAATATTTTAAAAACTTGCTTTGAAAATGATTGATTTTTTTCACTGTTATGTTTTTAAAGAAGTAGGGAGAGTAGAGGAAAGCTTCAGGAAGCCCTTTGTAAAAAAAAAAAGATACATAGTAAGGTTTGTTTTTAATGCACCTTTTTTTCCTGGTATAATTATCAGTTACCAAAAAAAAAAAAAAAAAAAAAAAAAAACAACCCAAAAAAAACCACCAAAGTTGTGTGCTAGCAGACTGTTGTGTTTAGTGCAATACATAGGCCATGCCTGGACATCTTGATCTTGGAAAGGTGTGTGGGAGTTTGTGCTTAGAACTTCAGGGTTGGAGCCAGAGGATCTGGTCACACCAGCATAGTCAGGCCTGGCAGAGTGGTTAGAGAAGACACAGCAGGGTTTGTGACCTGAAATATGAAATCCAGTGTAATATAACTCTGTGCTTATGTGGGATTGGAGTTTGTCACATGATGTCATGCTCCATCATACATCTCTCTAACCAGTAAATATATAAAGAGAACTAGACCATGGCCTACCTACTCCAGTGCATTTATCTACAGAAGAATGGGTGAATCTGTGTGGAATATATTCTGTTCTGTTCAGATACACGTGTTAGCATGAGAGTGTTGGTTGCAGAGCAGTTATGGTTATGCACACCAGTACAGAAAAGGCAGATTTGCTTCATTTACATCAGTAGAGAAAAAGCAAATTCTGATTCAGAGTATGATGTCTCACTGCCTTCCATTAGCATTGCCTTTCACTAGCTGGTGTCTGCAGGTAAGTAGCCAGGCATCTTCCTGTGCCTGTGTTTTAGCTGTGTTTAACTTTAACACACGTTTCATGCGTGTCAGGAAATATTGGTAGCTAACATCATATGCAAAGAGATGACAAAAGTTTACACAAATGGACTGAAATAATTCAGGGTATAAAATCTCCTGTTGAAAAAGGCACATACATAAGATGTATGGTTTTGAATCAGTGGAATATCAGTATTTGGGGAAAGAATTAAAATCTGAGTAAGTGAAAAAGATAGGGTAATATTTCTATTATCCAGTCATCTTTGGTTTAGAAGCTGCTGTACTGATTTTATTTTTACTTAAAGACTGAAAGACATAGTAACATTTTAGACAAGTTGTACTAAGTATAAAAGTATTAATCTTTGATCTTGGCTTTGAATTAAATCTTATATAAGAATAGGTAGAGAGTAAGTCTGAAATCAGCATTTTCAGTATAACACAGATTCTAGTAGAGGAAGCAAAAAATGGCAGGTATGTACAGTGCAGATGAGGTTTTTGAAACAACAAATATAGTTTGCCTGCATTAAAAGAAAAAAAAAAGACCAAAAAGGAAAAGAAAGAAAATAATTTATTATCTTGGACTTCATCTTGAGGTGGTTTTGTTCTATTTTACTTTTTTTTGATCTTCAAGAGAGTGCTGGTAGGGCAGTGACTAAGAGTGCATGTGGTGTGTGTTAGTACACTGATGGTAATTTTACTGCTGCTAACTGAAAATCCTCAAGGGGGAGTTAATTACAGGAAAACCTTCCTAAATATCAGCTGCATATTTTCCATGACAAGAAGGTTTTTCAGCTCACATTGAACAACTCCAGAATCTGAGTTATCATTATTTACATGAGCATATTTTGCAAGAAAGTAAAATTTGTGTTTGTACAAAGCAGTTTAAACTTTGAAGTATTTTTTTAAGGCTTTCTTACAAGTGACAGCTATTGCTAGGGCAAAAGGAGTATGAATAAATTGCATTTTGTTTTGTATGGCTAGTTAAATTTCCTTTTATTTCTGTTTTTGGTTGGTTGGTTTGACTGGAGGTTTGTGTTTGCTTTTTGTTGTTGTGATTGTTTGGGGTTTTTTTGTAAGGTCAAGGCCTAAACCAAAAGCAGTATTTGGTCATTTGGTGTTTGTTGTTGTTGTGATGGGGGTTTTTATAGTTTGGGTTTTGGTCTTTTTTTTTCTTCTTTTTTTTTTTTTTTTCTTTCTGGTGAGTGAAATTCATTTTTACTTTTTCACTGAACTGAAAAGTTTTCATTATTTACAATTTACCTGCATATATTTACTTGCACAATTTAAACTTTATGTATTGCCACAGGGGAGTTGCTGCCTTCTGTAAATGTTTGCAGATTAGCATATTTTTAGAGGGAGCCCGTGGAACTTAAAATCAAGTGTGGCAGCAATCAGAGTGAGCAGCCACCAGTGTGTTGAAGTTAGTTGGTCCTGATGTGTTTGGTGAATGTTTTTCAAACACGGCTGTACCATGGGTATTCTCAGTGTATCTTTTAAGAAACAGTGTTTTCATTTTCAACTTTAAAAAATTTCAAACGAGCAACCAAAAAAAAAAAACAAAAAAAAACACCGGACACATACACTGCTGTGTTTTGGCATTACCACAGCAAAACTTAGGTGTAGAGGGAGTAATTACCTCTCTTTCTTTTTTTTCTACCTTTTTTTTTTTTACTCCCCTTTTATTTTTTTCCGTTTTCTGTTGCTGCTTTGAGCCGGTGATTTAAATAAAACTGATTTGGAGGCGGCAGTGTCGGGGGTGATGGGAGCGCTCCCGGGTTCCGCGGCGCTCCCGGGGCCGTGCGGGGCGGGAATGTCGCTGCCCGGGCACGGCGGGGACACATTTACCGGCTCGGTGACCGTATGCGGCGCAGAACATGGCTCCAAGCATGCTTGCCCACTTCCCTTCCATCCCGAAAATCCGGGCGTGAGCCCAGAAATGCCCCGTGGGAGGCCGGGGTACCGGATGGTTGTGCCCCTTGGAAGCAGGTGCAGGCTGTTCTCCGCCTCCAGCCGCCATCCCGGGGCAGATTCGCCTCCTCTCCCCCTGGCATGGAGGGGTGGGGGCTTTTCTGCCTCCCGAACTCGGCTTGCCGCTGACGGGAGCGAGAGGGATGCGGGGTGGCAGCTCCAGCGTCCCTCCGCCTTATCCCCGCTCCCGGGGTTTTCCCGGCGGGTCGCGGCGGGAGCAGCCCCGGTGCCGGGGGCTGCGGGCCGGGGCCGCCTGTTGCGCTGCCCCGGGCGGGTCCCGCCGCTCCCGGCTCCGTCCTGCGGTTCCTGTTCCCAGGGCTGTGCTCGGTGGTGTCGCGGCGGCGGTCTCGTGTCCTTGGTTGGAGCGTGGGTTTGGGGATCAGGCTGACACATCGGGCAGCCAGGACCCTCCTCCAGCTTGACTTCCCAAGGAAGGCTGCAGGGGAAGGGAGTCTGCTGTATCCTTTTCCCCTCTGTCATAAACACTTGAAATAGTATTGAATGCTGCAGAGAGCACTGGATAATTTTGAGCAGGCTTAATAGGATTAAAACTAGATGTGTCCTAACGTTAGAGGATTAAGACAGGTACTTCTCACAGGTACTCCTAGGCAGTTTTCTTCCTGAACTTAAATTTAAAAAATAAAATTACACTCCTCTGTCACTGAGACCTGACAGACAGCACCGTGTCTCATTTCAGCTCCCGATGAGGATATACTTGTCAAAGGAAAGCAGTCCATCAAGAGTCAAGTTTTAGGAAACCAGAACTCAGACAGCGAGATTCTGTTGGAAGGTGATGACGATATCACGTCATTCATGGAGGAAAGAGAAGTGGAGAACTTGACAGGTAACGTCATCTATCTCATTTTCTCCTCAGCTTCTTCAATGTTGAAGTTCTGATCTCCCCATCTCTGCAGTGAATCATGGTTTCAGATACACACTGATAATTAACACACTTACCATAACTGGGTCATTAAGATCATTTTCTGTTCCCCTCAGATACTGAAGGTTTATTTGAGGAGAGTTGTGCATTTTCTTTCTCTATCTTTTTGCTTCTGCAGTAGATACCTATTCTAAAAAACCTTCCTTACAGAAAATAGCTCTACCTTGAAAAGGACTTCTTTTGTTTTCTTGACCTCGTTCCACTCAAATCATGAGACTTAGTGGGACAATTAGGCAAGCTGTCTTGTAATTTAAGGCTTTGGAGACCTTTAATTTTTTTTTTTTTCCTGAGTCTATAAAATTGTACATACTGGTTATTTACTTGCATGTAAAGGATTTGTACACTTGCTGGATTTAACTCATTTAAACACTTTGACATTCCCCCACTGAAGTTCTTTCTCCACAGACCATGGTCTCATTAGATTTCTTTTTTTTTTTTTTTTTTTTTCTGAAGAAGAAATAGTATTTCAAATCATTCAACTTAATTAATTTTACATAATCACATGCAACCTTTGCTGATGTTGCAATCTCAGTGGAGTGGGCCCATTTCTGTACAGTTCAAAATGTAAAACCAAAGTAACCAGTGGTTCAGAGACTGTGAGTTATATAAAGTGTCTCAATTGCTATTTGTGGAACATGGGTTTTACAGGGAAAATGCAAACTTCTCTGTGTTCTTTTTCTTCTCATCTGGTATTCCATGTACACTTAATTTAGAGAAAAATATCATTTATTGGATAATTCTGGTTCCCTGAGAAGCTGGTAGTACACTCTTACATTGATATGGATCATGCTTATGATAATTCACTGAAAATGCTGGAAGTGATTATTTACTGGCATTTTGCTTATCCCTGAACTGCATTCCATTCTTTCTTTATTTTTTTTTTTTTAAGGCAAAAAAACAAAGTTAAAAATGCAGCATAAGGAAAAAGAAAACCTGCATAGGTAGAACAAAGTAAATAAAGCAATGGAAGAATGATGCAAAGGCATTTCTCTATATGAATCTTTGATTTTTCCCTTTCTTCCATAAGCATCCTTCTCAACAGCCTTCTCCATGTTTCTTTCTATTATTCATTCATTGGTTTGAGTAATACATTCATACTGTAATAGAGGTGAAAGGGGAGTTTAATTATATAATCTTGACAACGGCAATAGGATTAAGAAGTAATCCTCACTAATAAAGTGGTGTGGGTTAGAAATGAAGTGGAAATTGTCAGGGGTCTTCTACAGGACCTGGATTGCCCCAGCTTCTGCATCTGCCTGCTTGCCCTGTAATTGAATGTCTGTGAGTGATTGAAAAAATGTTATTTCTCCTCTGGATTACATGCTAATGTACAGAGGGCAAAGGGAGACAGCAAAAGAACACATAGCTTCTTATTTCGTCCATTTGTGGGGGTGAGCTTTGGGAAATCATGGCAGTTCCGCAGCTATCTCATGCCCATCTGCAGACACAATGTATTTGTACATTGGGAATAGAGGGCAAAGCTGCTCTGATCTCAGCAGAGCATCTCTTCTTTTGTCCTAGTGGCACACATTGAGATTGATGCAAGATTAAGGACCATCACCCTTCTAACAATCGATGGAAATGACAATTCATCTGAATTTTTTGTCAGTTATTCTCACGTTGATTACCTGAATGTGTGTACCTCATTTATAGATGCTTTATTAAAACAAAATTATCTATGTCACTTTAGTATCTTCCTCTATTTTACAAAACTCAGATAATACTGCAGCCATATAACTTAATTTCCTTGCCTCTTAATCAGCTGGATGACAAACATAACCTGTTTTCATTCTGTATGTGTTAGTTTATATAATGCTGAACCTATTGTTTTCGGTAGTAGTCTGATTTGTCCCTGTGATAAGCCCTGTGGAGATGTGATTATTCCAATAAAAATTCATTCAGTTGGAAACCAACCCTCCAGCTGTTTACTCCCACAGTCCCCGAGCTACACTAACACTGTATGGAATCCTTGAACAATATTTAATGTGGAATCAAAAGCATCTTTAAAACATTTTACTTTAGGCTCTATAACATTGTGTAACCTTGACAATAGATTTCCAGCATCCATGAGGGAACACTTTGCAGTTAGACAACTTTGAGCCTCGACTCCTGTGTTCATCTTTGTGAAATGCTATCAAAACTTCTCAGCAACTAAAGAACACATCAGACAGTAAGATTTCATATGTGCACTCTCTATATTTCATGTAACAGAAGGTGTGCAACTCTTGGAGTTTCTTGGACAGAAGATGTGTCTGAGTAAAAGCTGAAGACTGCCATGCTAAAGCCAGCTCTGTGTAATGTATGCAGCAGTTTGCAATTGCAGCTGCCTCAGTGTTCAGCAGCGCAGAGACACTGCAAATCTGTTACATATGTTCTTTTCCAGGACAAAAAGGGGTTTGCTCTTTAAGGAAGAGCTGTGCTCTTTGCTTTATTTTAATGTCCTTGGCCTGAAAAGTGAATAATTTGTACTCGCATTCTTTTCAGTTTGAACATTGTTGGTGTTTTCCTGCTTTGGCAGGTCCAGTGTCCCTCAGCACACCAGCTCAGCTTGTGGCACCCTCCGTAGTAGTGAAAGGCACCCTTTCCATCACTCTTTCTGAGCTCTACTTTGAGGTGGATGAAGAAGATCCTAGTTTTAAGAAAATCGACCCAAAGGTAAGAGATCATTGACCCTGAGGTCTGAGAGATGATGACAAATTACCCAAGACCTTTAATTCTTCACTTGACTTCCTTTACCTCTATTGGGCTGCACTGTTGCTGCTTTAATAACTTTGCCACTCACCATATATGTTGCTGAACTTCACATAGGTGACACCTCCTTTCCTGCTTCTTTTTCTACCCCTCCCACAATTCAACCCTACTTGAATGTTAATTAGCTTGCTGCGAATAAAGCTCCAAGGAGACACGTCTGAAATAAAGACATCTTGAATCACAGGCCTGTATGAATACAGGGAAGTTCAGCGAGGCTTTTAGCCCTAATACTTAATTTTACTTCCCTGATTTTAGCAAATGTTAGTGTAAAGCAGCACTGAGCTTCCCACACTCCTAAGTTTGCAGTGCTCCTGTCATATTACTCTCTAACACATTTTACTCTGCCTGTTATTATTTATTGTGCCTAAGCATAAAACATAATTGCCCTTCTAAAATATGTTTCTGAGCTGACTTGATAATTTCCACAAACTTTATTTGCTCCGAATTACTTGATTACTTGTCTTCTGGTTAAAATTAGTAACCTTCAGTAAAATTCCAATTTCAAAGGGAATATCGTGCAATTAGTGTAATAACAGTGCACTTGAATGTTTTCTGCAGTGTTACAGCAACATTTCAAAAGTAGGACACAACTGGTAAATATTCTCACTGTTTAAGCATTGTCACAGCTCTTGGTTTTTTAAATATCTGCCTAATGTTAAACTGGGTAATAATTTCTTTGGGAAGGGTACTGCTGGAATAAGCAGTGGTTTTCTGCTTGTCTGTAGAGAGAATACCTTGTGTGTTAAGCACCGGTTCAGTTCTTTGTTCTTATTGAGTAAATTGTTCTTGTCTGTATTAAAAATGGTATAGGTGGGTCTGAAAGCTGGGATTATCAAATCCTATCTGGAAAAAAATTTATGTCGAAAAGCAGTGCTCTCAAATTGTTAGAGCCAGATTTTAATATAAGCAATTAACTAGAATTGTGATTTTATGCGATATCATAAATGAGACTTAACTTTTCTTTTGGTCCTGAAGAATTTTTGAAATATATTGGAAATTATTTTAAATATGAGATAGTGCTTAACATTTTTATGTGCTTATATCCTTCTATTATGTTTCATTAATCCCCCCCTACATTTAACTAAAAAACCGCATTTAGTGATGGAAAGAATATAAATGTGAAGTTAAAATTTGTTTGATATGTTCCTGTATTGCATTTTTCATCTAAAATGCTCTGCTTTTTATTGTATCAGCATGAGAAAAGTCTCAGAGATCTTCCTTACTCTGGATTTTTGGTTTTCATGTTCAGCACATAGGGTCTTTGACTACAGTTACTAGTTCTTACCATTCCTGTTACGTGTTTTGTGGCAACACTGACATATAACATATAGTTAGTCTCCTTTTCTCCTGCTTCCCAGTATTTGGTAGAGGTTGTTTTCTTAACTGTGAGCAGACGTTCTGGTTTTGTTTGACCCTATCTTTTACTCTGTATCTAAGAGATTTTCTGAGAGTTCTTAAAACAAGACAGGCTGGTTACATGAAATACTGGCTACACCTCTTACATTCTGCTTGCAATATTACTTTAGCTGGAGGTCTTAAAATTAAAAAAAAATACCTTTTATAATGTCTCAGGGATGGGGGGGGAGAGCTAAAATTAGGATCTGAATAATTTTATTTTAAAAAAGACGTAATCTTATAAACAGCATCTTTTCAAGCATTAACGCCTCCTTGCCCCACCCTGTGCTGAAGTCAATGTACCTTGATAGCGATGACGAGCTGCTGTAAAAAATGCCTCTTGGAGGAAAAAAAAAAAAGCCCCAACAACTAATCTGCTGTAAGCTCAGCAGGCCTGCTTAATTAATGAGGCTTCATCTGTTTGATAAATTTAAGTTCCCTGTATATTTGTCTAAACTACCGAAAAGAAAACATTGTGACAAGTTCCTGAAGGAAAACCTGCTTTAGGTAGCGATAGCATCGACAGCGATACCATCAGAGTTTATATGTGGGCTCCGGGCTGTTTTGGGAAGGAAAGGGTAGCCCCGCGGGCTAATTCCCGTTCTGCCAGGTGATCCGGGATTAGCTCTATGGAAAGAGCTCAGATGGCTCCACAAAAGACTTGTGGAGCTCAGGCGGGGCTGGAGGGGCTGCGGACGCAGCGGCGGGGCCGGGACCGGGGTGTGCCCGGTCCGCCGGCCAGGGTGGCACCGCGCGCCCCGCTCCATCATCCCGACTGCTGCCGCCATCGAGGATTTCGTTTTCAAACTTAAAGGCAAAAGCAGCTCAAGTTTGAATGGTTCTTTCTTTCCGTCTCTGTCCGAAAGGAAACGAAAATAATCCTTTGGGGCAAGAACTAGACTTTTTTTTTTTTTTTTTTTTTCCCGGCGCACGATATGAAAACTTGCTCGAAATGCTGAAATGCTCCGAGCCGGCGTTGCAATCTTTCGGACAGCTCGAGCGGGTAACGCTAATGTTTTTAAATCATAGGAATGCGTTCCCGATAAAAATCCTGCCAGTATTTCTCAGTAATTCTCAAGCTTAAAGTGAAATAGCTACGGGGAATCAGGCAGAGCTTTGCTTTGGGAGAGGGGGCTGGGGTAGAGAAGGAGATCGGCAGAGAGAGCCCGGGTGCCGGTGTAGGATCGGGTGGTTTCCTGACGGGTTTCCGCTTATCTCCCCGTCTGACTATGCTGCGGTGCGATTTTATGCTGTACTTAAAAATCTGGGCAAAAACAAATGTTTGTTTAAAAAAATATCGACCGGTTGCTCTAAATCGCATTAATTATTCAGGGTAGATCTATACTTCCTTCGTGTCAAAGTCAAATGGATAGCGCGTTCGCTCTGGGAAGCGAAAGCAAACAGCAATGGATTTTTAAAACAAAATGCAGAGTTCGAGATTTACCGGGGAAAAATAGAAGCAAGGAATACTATAAGGAAAAAAAAAATTAAAGGGAAAAAAACCCGACTGTAGGGTAGGAAAAGGCATGCTGTAATTCTGACTAAACTGTGGCGAGCTGCTGTGCGATGCTTCATATATTCCAAGATTTAGAACAGGACCTTAGAGTAACAGAAATATAGCAGATGTTGTCACATGCTGAACTACAGAATATATATTATTTTTTTTCTTATATACACTTTTTTAAAAATGGAAACTAGAAGGAGGTTTAGAAAACATCAGTCAATATGCTGAGCTAAGGCTTGGGCTAGGTGTTGCGTTTAGCCTATCTTTACATCTCGTGGGTTCGTTTAATTAAAAAAAATATTCCTTCTGAGGTTCAGAAAGAATCTATTTGCCTAAATTTAAGAACCATTCACAAAAAGTCAGTGTAAAGTTAAAGTAATATTTTTATTACTATTTGCAACAAGTCAGTTGTGGGGCACATAATCTGACCTTGGCACCGAAATACATTTAACAGTAAAACTTTTTTAAAGGGAGATTTGTACATATAGTTAAATAATTTTTTCACTTGGTGACAACATTCAGGCAAACAAGAGGGCATAAGAAAAGGACTATACATGGATTGGAAAATGTACCTTTTGGGTTTCGTTTTGAAGTTGCAAAAGTCCGATCGCTTCTTTTTGTGACCTTTTAAAAATTCACATTGGAGGACAGGAGGAGAGAGGCTCTTCCCTTCTTCTGTGCAAGGCGGTGGGAGTTTATGCCGGGAAAACCGTCGGCATGTTTTTAAAGGCCGAACTGCAGGTGGGTGGGGGGGGTGGCGGGGGCGCGTGTCTTTCGCCGCCTCTTTCTGTCGTCGTTCGCGTTAAATAAAAAGTTTTTTGGGCGCTGTTGTTGTTTACGGAGGGCGAGTTTTTGTGCGCGGGCGTGTTAACCCTATAGCTTGTCGAGGCTTTTGGGATTGGTGAGGATTTCTCTGGCTAGCCTCCAGGTCTGTTTGGCAGCGCTTTCCAGGGCCGAGTGGGGTTTGCCCTGAAAGAGGTCTAGGTTGGGCAGGAAGTAGTGGGGGCAGCGCCGGCACTGCAGGCAGGAGATGAGCTGCAGGAGGATGCCGTTCAGCCGGTCGCCCAGGCACGCCTCGTCCCAGTCGGTCTCCCGCGGGTGCTTCTCGCACTCGTACAGCAGCAGCGTCTTCATGTGGTAGTTGTTGAGGGGCTGCCCGGGCAGCTCCAGGTGCCGGTCGCGCAGCGTCTTCAGCACCGACAGGCACTTGTTCCGGCAGCCGCCCATCAGCAGCCGGTTCTCGGCCTCGCCAAACTGTAGCACCCACGCGTCGCTCTCGGCCGAGCTCTGCTTGCCCGTCAGCGAGTAGCACTCCTTGGAGAGCAGGTTGAAGCCCTCCGCCTTCACCTCCGCCACCCGGTTGGGACCGGGCCAGGGGATGTGGGGCATGGGCCACTGCGCCGCGCTACGCGGCCAGATCCCGGTGCACTTGAAGGCGGGCGTGATCTGGACCACGTACCGCTCCCGGATGCGGAGCTTCACCTCGCTCGTGTCCGCGATCATCTTCACCACGTCCCGGTAGCTGCACTTGTCCACGGCCTGAGCCACCAGCGTCTGGAAGCGGGAGCGGATCTTGCGGGCGGACAGGTAGCCCGAGGCGGTGATGAACTCCACCCAGAGGGACATGCTGCGCTTGCGGCCGTCGCTCAGCTTGAGCACGGCGCAGCCCGGCAGGGAGCCGTCGTCCACGAAGTTGAAGACGCCCATCTGGTTGAGGTAGAGCACCACCTCGAACTCGGTGGGCGAGATCACCTCCAGCCCCTCGTAGCGGGCGTCGATCTCGCTTAGGGAGCTGATGAAGCGCGGCTCCTGCACCTCCACCTCCTTCAGCACGTCCGACACGACCTTGCACACCTCCCGGATGGTCTTGGCGATGGCCGCCTTGCGCGCCTGGCAGCGCTCCGTGTAGTATTTGTTGAGCTGGTAGACCAGCTTGGCCTGCGCGGCGATCATGTTGGGGCACAGGTCCGGGCTGTACACCGGGCTCTCGCAGTACGTTGAGGGATCCAATGCTTTAGCGGTGGCTGCAGCTTTGCGGAGGGCACCAGCCAAATCGCAGACCCCCACCGCCTCCGGGAAGAAGGCAGCAGCGGCGCGCCAGTGAGAGCAATTAAAGAAATCGGGGAGGGCGGCGAAGCACAAAGGAGCGAAGCCCAGCGCTGCCCCGGCGAGGAGGAGAAGGAGGAGGAGCGGGCCGGTGCGGGCTCGGCGGCGGCAGCGGTGCTGGTGATGCCGGAGCCGGTGCCGGAGAGGCGGGCAGCCCCCGCGGGCTCCCGGAGCGCAAAGTTTTGGATGGCGATGGGGGCAGGGAAGTCTGGGCTGCCTCTGCGCTCAGGCGCCCACCCCCCCGCGCAGCGACAAAAATGCCGTTTCAATAGTTCATGGAAAAAAACCTCAAAACAACAAACAAACTTTCCCAGGACTCGCAGAAGGTCCCCGCAGAAAAGCCGGTCGGCGGCGAAGTTTAAAACCGCACACGGTACGAGAGGAGGAGAAGAATGCGAGCAATGCCCTCAGCGGAAGAGTGAACTCTGTGTCTGTCTGTCTGTCTGCCTCTGTCTCTCTCTCTCTCTTTCAGTCCGTGGCACCGCCAGAGATGTGCATGAGTTTGGCTGCCGCTCGCTCAGACTGTCAGGGGGTGTTGTTGATTTCCCTTTTCCTGCTGGAGGCGTTGGCTGAACCCGGCTCTGTGGCTGTCTCTATCTTTAGGCGCAGACGGGTGCACTTGGTCTGTGATCTCTCATTCCTGTCCTGCAGCTCTACATAGATTGTTGTGAGAGAGACTGTATGGAGAGGAGTTGTTGCTTTTTTTTGTTTGTTTGTTTTCTTTGCACAGACTGTGTTTTATCCTGAGCGGGAGGAAGGCGTAGCTGCCGTGCTCGGGATGGGTTCTCCTCCCCCTCCCCACCCCTGGAAGTGCGCGCCGAGGCTCCCAGTGTCCGCGCCTGCGGCTCCGCTCCTGCAGCGCCGTGTGCCCGCGTCCCTCTCGCGGCGCTGCCGCCGGGCCCTGTAGTTTATGAATGGGGCCGCGCGCGGGCGCGGGGCGGGGCCGCGCCGCCAATCGCCGCCGAGCTGTCAGCGCCGCGGCCAATCGCGGCACCCGGCGCGCGCACACGCGCCCGCGCTCCCGCCCCCGGCCCCGGCCCGCGTCCGCTCCGCGCCGGGGCTTGGAGCCGGGATGGGCCGCGGGGCAGCCGGGAGGGAGGCTCGGAGCGTCCCGCCACCTGGCGCGGTGTGGCGGGGGGGAGGGGTGAAACAAAAAATCCCTGTAACTTCGCCGTGGCGGCCGGTGAAGGGCGAGGTGAGCTCGCTGCTCCCTCCGCTCGCTGCGAGGGGACCCGGCGGCAGTGCCGGTGTGTGCGGGGAAAGGGGAAAGGCGGGCCGGGGCTTCACCGCAGGCATAAATCTTATTTCGCTTAATGCCGGGCTGCGGCAGTGAAAGTGAGACCGTCACCGGAGTAGCGTGGCACACCTTGTTTTACTGCCCCCAGTCACCTTAATTTAGATAAATCTTGTGCCATAAAGTTCTTTTCATCCTCCTAAAGCGTAGGTTTGAGTTATTCGAAAGGAAACGATCTTTTATGCAAGTTTGTATTAATAAGACTATGGAATGGTTTGGACATTAAAGCCGTAGCTCCGTGGTGTCAGGTCGGAAGGAGCCCCGAGGCAGTGCCTGCTGCGGAGGAGCCAGATCTGCTTTTCTTGCGGGAATTTAGGATGGAAGGGAGGGCAATTTCCGCACCTCCAGTGCTCGGGGCAAGGATGCGTAGCTGCTCTGTCCTCCCCTGGGCCGTGCAGTCCCGCGGTGCGGGGCGGCTCTCGCCGTCCGGGAGCCCCGCCGGGGCCGGGGCCGGGGCCGTGCCCGTGCGGACGCGCGGTGCGCTCCTCCATGTAGAGCCTCCCGGTAAGCCGCTCGCAGCGGTTGGGCTCGGTTCCTTGCGCTCTCCTCCTTTCGCTGCAGCTGACTGATTTTAATAAAGAAAATACCGTCTGCTTTCTGTGTGCGCTTAAAT
Source organism: Vidua macroura (assembly GCF_024509145.1). NCBI lineage: Eukaryota > Metazoa > Chordata > Aves > Passeriformes > Viduidae > Vidua > Vidua macroura. The sequence goes on along the minus strand of NC_071574.1, from coordinate 8,878,770 downwards.
TAGAAACATGTCTGGTGCCGACCGTAACGCTGGAAGAAGTAAGTATGGACGTGCCCGGCGCCGGTGCGGCTCCGTCCTTCGCGGGGAGAGGATCGGCTCCCTGCTTCCCTGCCTGCCGCCGGGGCACTCTGCGCCCGGGGATAGGGATGCTGGCCCGGCGGCCCTCGGTGCCCGGAGCTGGCGGCGGTGTCAGGTGTCCCCGCCGGGCCCGGCCCCGTCGGGAGGGAGATGATCCCAGGGAAGGAAGGCTCCGAGGCCAGCGGCTTCCGAGAGGTGTGGGAGAGGGGGCAGGCTGCAGAGTGGGCGCTGGCGCCGCTGCTCGCACGGTCTCTGGGGTGTCTCGGGGATGCGCGGGCTGGAGCGGGGCTCTCCATCCCGGGGCGCCGGTAAGTGCCTGCGAGCTGCCCCCTCCCCGCGGCCGCGGCCGCACCCGCCCGGGGCGCTCGAAAGCTCGTTTGCGCGGAGCTTCTGTGCGCGGCTCGGCTGGCCCGGCGGAGCTGCCAGGGTCCCACGCCTCGCCTCCCGCTGCCCTCCGGCAAAGCGAAGAGTTAGTTAGGTCTGGGGGTCCCTTTCACTTGCCACTGTCAAAGCTCCCGGGGCATACTCGCTGCCGGGCTAGCTCCGCTCTCCGCGCCGGCGAGGGCTCTGCGCACCCACCCTCCGAGCAGAAGTGGGCAGGAGGGCTCCGCGGGGTCTCGCTTCCCGCAGAGAGCGCCCAGGCTAGGGGTTACCGTGTCCTGGGCGCCGAGGAGGTTGCTGGAGCCTTCAGGCGGCCCTGGCAATGGCGGGGGCACACGCGTTCCTTTTTTCAGGGTAAAAGCAGGAGGAGAGGGCGATTCTCTTCCCATCCCCCCCCCCCCCCCCCCCGCTCCCCCCCGGAAAAAGTGCCTAATGATGTAGCGTTACCAATGTTCAGATTTAAAACAATTCATTACCAATTTTCCTGCCTGAGGTTGAAGCCCTAGTAAATAATAAATCAGCTAAACAAAAGCTGACTTTAATTTATTGCCCCAACGCTAATTAGAAACATCATTTGAGCAATAAACTTAAACACTTCCAGCAAATAATGCACGTGAAATCCTTCTCTCCCGTGTCTGGGCGTTTGTGGCCGCACTGCATTAAGACCAGCTTCATCTGTGGCGGAATTTGCTCTCGCCAGGATGAATAATTGAAGGGGGAACAGGATCTGAGGAGGCTATAATTGAAGAGCCCTTGTCACCTCTGCTTTTATGTATGTTAGTGTAGAAGTCCATCAGCAGCTCCTTGATGGTGTATAAAACGAAGTGGCATCCCCTCCAGCAGCAGGAGATACTGTATTCCATTAAAAAAGACCGTGTGCGTGCGTGTGCCGCAGAGAGGGAAACTCTCAGGGCTAAAAGCCACTTGAAGTCTTCAGACCGATTGATCTGTATTCTCTCGTTATAATCCGTCTCATCATACTTGAGTTAATGAGGCAGGGGCGGGGGTGATCTGATGGTCCTTGACAAATTCATTAGGGAGGCTGCGGGACATTTTATTTGACTGTTAAACATCGTGTTTGTTTGGTTTAAGCAGTGCCAACATCAGCATGCCGCTGCCTGGAGCTATAGTGTTTTGTTAGCGAGGGCTTCTGTAAAAAGATACTGGGAAGGGGACGCGGTGTGCAGTGTTTGCTCTTGCCTTGGCTCCTCCTGCCCCCTCCCGCTCGTACAGCAGGGAGCTCGGGCGGGTATAAATCCAGCCGTGCAGGCAATGGATGTGCTACGGTATTTTCTTCACCCTCAGGATGACAATGTAGCAGCGAAGGGCTGCCATCAAGACTCTTTTTTTTTTTTTTTTTTTTTCCCATCAAGAGAACATTATGGATTTGTGCTAACCGCTGGAACAACAAAAGAAAAAAAGCTGGAAAGCAGCTCGGAGTTTTAGCAAAATAAGCATGCAAGTTTTTTGCTGCGCTATGATATTGCATACTTTCATTTGATTGCCTAACCAGCTTATCAACATGGCATACGTTAAATATTTCAGAGTCTTTTAATCATGACTGGTGTGTTTTAAAGTTTCTATAACATGCTACTGATATAAAGTGTAATTTTTAAGGTAAATCAAAGTTTAATCAAAGTGACTTAAGGCTGCTAAAGGATTTCTGCCAAGCCTGCTTTTTCTCTCCTTTACTGAGAGGCAGAGGGAAAAGTGAATTCAGGAGCAGGTGCTCCCAAAAGGGCTGAGAAGTATTTTTAAGAATAGCATATGAAATATGTATGTGTTTGCATATGCTTTGTTCATGGCAGCTTTGCCAATGAGACCCAGCTAGAGTTCCATTATTTTCTAGTAGTTGGTTTCCTCTCTGTTCTTTCATTTAATAGAAACAGTTTTGCAGAAAACGGAATAATTAATCTGCTTTGTGTTATTTTTTTCCTGGAGATCAGTCTTCAAACATTCTCGGCTTTAAGTGCTTTGTAGGACTTTGCTTCCATTTATAGAAGAACTGTATGGGAAAAGAACTAGTGCCCTTTGCCTGTCATTTTCGTACATTCCTGCACTGCTGATGAAGCTTGAACTGCTGCAGGGAATGTATGGATTTGAAAAGAAATGATTCAGTAATGCACGTTGTGTTTCTCCACAGCAGAACCAGGTTAACAGTTACAGCCAGCACTGTGCTGGCTTTGAGGGATAAAATTCCTTTTGCATTTGATGGTGTACAGTGTGTACCTCATTTTGGGAGTCATGGCTTGGCTTTAGTATCTGCTGATCTGTTATAAGGTCTGTGTTTATGAAGTTACTTGATGGCACACAATGGAGGAGTAAGGATGACATTTTCCAAATGTCATTAATGTATCTCATCAGTCTAAAGTAATTGTAGAAATCTTGTACCTTCTTTTTCCTGTGAAGATTGAGTGGTATGGCAATTAAAGAATTCATACATGTTTCTAAATGTCCCCTAGCTTTCATTTCTTCAGTGGGAAAGGGGTTGCTTCCAGCTACTCCTTTAAGTAGCTTATTTCTGCTTTCCTGTTCAGTCTTAAAATGTGAATGTGTTCATAATCTGGTGTTTAACCATAAACAATCTACTACTGAGGGACTTTTTCTAAGTTTTTGAACTTTGCATTAAAGGTAGCATCTTCTCTTTTCTCATAGTGACTAATGGTGACTTCTTTTTGCTGTAGACTGGTTTGAATGCCAAATACTGTTTTGTAATTTTATCTTTAATAAGTTGGCAATCAGGGAAAATCAGACATGTACTAAAAAAGAACAATTCTAGTGCTTTTGTAAAATTTTCTTCCTGTTAAAACTTCATGTGGGCCTTTTGTTTGGATGCAGTTGGGGTGGATGCATGCTGTTTCATCCATTAGAAGTAACCAAGTTCATGTGCATTGGCTGGTCTTTATTTATAATAACTGATTAATTATAGTTATCACATCACTTTTAAGAAGTGAAAGCATGTAATATGCCAGAATTTTCTCAGCATCACCTCCTGTTGAATGCATTAACACTTATTTGCTTGAGAAAAAAATATGACGTGGGCTACAGAGATAATGTCTGGTTCTTAATAATGCTGTGAGACTGAACCAGCACTTCTTGAAAAAAATACAAAAAATACAAAGATGTTATAAGCAAAATCAAAGTTTCAGAAATTAAAAAAAGATTAATTTGCAGGCATTTGGTTTTTTTTGTCAGTAGCTTCAGATGATTGCTCTGTTTATTGCCTTAGATGTTGAAGTCTGTGCATATGTGTAATGATGCCAACAGACAACAGCCTGTGTGGTTTTACTGGTTAGACAGCTATTTTGGAGATCAAAATCTTCATGCAGCTTTGTAAAGACAAAGCATATGTATAAGTTAACCTAAAATTGTCTGAGTTACACTCTTTTAAAATGTCAATTTCTAAGTCCAGAGGCAAAAGCGCCTCGTTTATATGCTTATACTTTAAAAAGTGCTTTTTCAAGTACAACATATAGCAGTGTGAAATCCTCTGCTCCTCACCAGCCACTGTACAGGTTATAACCTTTCAGTGAGTTTCTATGAGGGCAATTTATAAAGGGAAAGGGTGTTGTGGGAGGAGGGGATGGAGGGGGCTCAATCTTCTCAATAACAGTGGTGACCAGCATGGAATATATTGAGTCTCTCTCTCACTCTCCTCCCTGTATTTTATGATGATTCTGTTTTGACTTGGGTCTGATAGGAAAAGCATGCAATTTTTATTTAATTTAAAGAAAGTCCTTTTTGAGTGGTCTTCTAACCGTTCCCTCATTCAAATTAAATGCAGAGTTAGAACCATCTATTTTTCTGTGCATTGTACTTCATAGTTTTGAATTTTTATCCTTTGAAAATACTATGTTGACATAAAAGTAGTAAACTATGACTTTTAAAACCATTGCAGGGCTTTTGTTGCTGCTTTAATGAGAGAATCAAATCATAGCTAATCCTATTTTATATCTTGCTGTGCATATCTTATTTCAGAATAACTTCTCCATGTTAATATGCTGCTGTCTTTTTAATTTTCATACGAATTAGGTAAAACCTGTGTGCAAAATAGTTCAAGGTACCATCTCCCACTGCTGGAAAGGGGAAACTGCATTGGCTCAAATAATGTATAGAAGCCATCTGCATAGTTTAATTGAAATAATATTTGGTGATCTAAGAGATGGAAATTGTTCCTTTTCTTTAACCATCTGAAATAAAACTGGGATGTAAACCAGCTGTCTTGGCCTATGGAAATCAAGGTTCTGCCAGTCTGTTTCTTTTCTTCATTTTCTACTTCTATCTTCCTTTATTATCTTTGTATCCCAAGGAGTCTTTCTTATTTTCTAACTGGTTTTGTCTGCAACAAGGGGCTGGGTTGGTGTGTTTAAATAGACTCTGGATAGAGTGAAAAATCTTTGATCTATGGCTATGACTGCTTCCAAATGATTTGCTTGCTGGGACTGGACACTGTCCATGCCCTTTCACTTCACTATCAGATAGGCGCACAAAAAGGACTTGACATGCTACCAGATGCATAGTTAATCATTGCATTAGGTCTGTAAAGGGGACCATCCAGACTCAATTAGGTCTACCATTTTTAACTAGTGTTTGCTCTGTAGTTTGTTTAGAGTACAATATTAATTCTAACTGCCATTCTGTTTATCTAAAAGGGCTTTAACACAGTTCTATGCTTTCATTTTCGAGGAGTCTTTTCTGCATTTGCGCTGTTTTGTGTCTGTTTAGAACATTGTAAATTTGGTACTATGTAAAAAAATTTTGCAGTGTGACATATTATTTGAAGCTTTAATGAAAAAGTTTTTTGTCTTTTTGTATTTCAGCAGTTTTCCTTTCTCAATTCCAATTTCAAAAAGTGCATTTGAAATAACCTAAATGCAGCAGCTGGCATATATTGAGTCAGCATTCAGAAGTAAAGCTTACAAGGAAATCTGGAGTTTTGGAATGGAGTCTTAAATGCTGAAAACCAAATGGCAGCATTTTTCCTCTCACTTATTTACCAAGAGCTCATTCTTGTGTCTGTCACTGCACAGTTTTGTGCGATAAGAATGTTAAGGGTGCATGAGTTAAAAAAGTGGAGTAAAAAGGCACTACTTAAATTGTTGTTCTGAATCTTGCCTGAGATTTCTAGGAGCAGTTTGTGTATTTACATGTACAGTTGTTAACTGTACGCACTGAATCAAGTCCACTGAAAATTCCTAGCCTTTTCAGAGTTTCAAAAAATTAGTATTCACTACAGTTTGTAGATGTAGCCAGTCCTTTCATGGTATGAAGAATCTTGGGTGTTCGAATTGTATAAATTCTTTGGATCACTCATGCTGTCTGCATTTTCCAGTAATGATTATATTGTGTATGCAGGCCCATGGAAGCAGAAGCATAAAAGGACATGAAATAATTTTTGATTGAAAATTAATATATAAGAAAGGAGCACTAATCAGAGACTTGAAAGGTATTTTCATTTGGTTTTAATATTTATTTATTTTGGAAGAAAGGAGGAGCAAGGCATTCAGCTATTGACGTTTTAAAAAAGTTTATATATAGTTACTAAAACTGTTGTATTAAACTTCAGATTATAGTTCAGCCTTTACTTTAGATCTGAGATTTCTTGCTTTAGTTCTTTGCTTCACGGTTGTCAATATCCTTTGGAGGAGGGCACATGCATTAAAATGTAACATTTATCATTTAGTTGTAGTCACAGGGATATTTAGAAGTTGCTAATGGATTTCCAAGATGCAGGATGTACAAGTGGATACTACTCAGAAGTGCCAGTTAGGGCTCTCTGGGGACTTTTAAATAATTTATGGCTACCTGCTGCTCCAAAATACAGGTGTATGTCTGTGTATTTTCCATTAATGTTTCATATTGATGCATATAAATACTAAGTGGACAATAAACCTAATACAGGAGTCCTTTAGAGGTGCAGGCAGGTGGCTTTTCCCCGTCCATCACCTGTCCTGGAGGTTCATTCTGACTGGCATCTGCGTGCCAGCACACCTCCAAAGGGGAATTGTTTGTGTACTTTGGGGGCTTCCAGAGTGTGAACTTGAAAGAAAGTGGGGCTTAAAATGTGCAGTCATTTGTGAATTTATGTTTTATCTCCCTTCACTTGAAAATTTATGAGGAGAGTGACTTAGGGTGCTTGCATTGTGTGTTCCAGGGCTTGCCCCCACTGATAACACCCTTGTTGGCGTGAAAGTGCAATGCAAATTATGACAGTTACAACCTTCTGTTTTGTTTAACCTGTCAGTGGATTTCCTGGCTCAGTGCTGAGGGCAATGGCGTGTTCAGCTAGTTCCATATTCACCTAAACTTAAAAGGTCAGGTTTCTACAGGCAAGCCTAGTCAAAGCCTAATTGATGAGGAGGGCAGGGGGACAGAATTTACTGTTCTGTTGGCTAGTTTCATATCGTTAGGTTGTCCTGAAAGCATCAGGCAGTCACAGCCCCTTTCATGTAAGTGCTGACCCTAGACAGGAGCTGACAATCAAAAGAGGCAGCCACAGGAACCGGTGCAAGTAGGCTATTGATTTTTCAGTTAGGTCTAAGTAGTTTGTAGTATGGGTAATGGGTGACAGAGGCAGGTATGTCATTATCAATGAGCTCCAGAACAGTAGCGACAGCCCCCGCTCATATTTCCTTCAGCACTGACAGTAGGCGTCCTGCACTGGTCAATAAATCGCCCAACCTTTTACTGACAAGTGACTTGGAGGTGGGGGGGGGGGGGAGTCAAAGAGCTAAACTTCCCGTACTTGAACTTGACATGGCTGCAGAGCAAGGATCTCGACATCTGCATTGCTGGCTCGTCAGGCAAGGAGCCGAGGAGAATGCAGGGAACAGAACAATGGGAGCTGTGCGGCCACGGAAGGTTAACTTTATTTTCTGCCCTCTAGAAAGTCAAAGATTTCCTCGAGTTCAAGTGAAATAGCTTAAAACACCAGCTTTCTGTATCAGCATGATCTGCTTCAGTAGTTAATTTAGGTTACCATGGCAGGGCTTTGTTTTTACTTTAGTATTGCTCTGCATTTAATCAAGGTTATACTGCCATAGCAGTACAACAATCACAGTCTGCCATTCAAAATCCGCTTTTAATTCCTAGTTTCCTCGTCTTAAATTTCATATATGGAGACTATTTAAAGATATTGGTGGTTTCTTATAAATCCAAAGTGTTAGCAATACAGTTTCTGTTCTGACTACCAATGCTGTTTTGGGTCAGTAGTGGAGAACCAATACTTTAGGAAGCTGAATAAAGTTTTTATGACTTGGATTTTACTAGCTGTGTTTTCTGAATTTAATAGAGGTAGATCAAGATTTTAGCTTTACACTTAATTAAATTCTGAAAGATATTGGGGGAACATAAAAATTGTAATAAGTGGTGGGGTTTTGTTGTTTTGGTTTTTTTTTTTTTTTTAAGTATACCTGTATGGAAAATCAGTTAAATGAACTCATGCATCTTAATCTGAATTTCATGAAGTTTTCTAATATTGTTACTTTATTTGAGCGATGTAAGTTATCTGCATTTTTTCAGAAGTTGGAATTCAGTCAGGTTTTATGCTGTGTACAGATGTTAACATAGCATATGCTCATAATTAAAAAAAATCTTTCGACAAATTGAAATAAAGCAGAAGAGTAAATGTTTTGAAAAACTTCCTTAAAATAACTCATTGCTTTGGTATCTTGTTCAACAATGTTTGTAATGTTACACAGAGCAGGAATCTGAGACTGTGTGTGTTGAATTGCTGCAAAGTATCATCTGTGACTGAAACTTTCATCTGTCTGCAGCAGCTAAAGCCGTTTTCTTCATGGCTGACTCTTTAACTGCAAGGGCAATGTTGACACAGACTCAAGAAGTGGGGTTGAAATTTATCACTGGATTATGAAATCCTTTAATAAATATTTATATAAGCTAAAAACCTGAATACCTGTTTATTTGGAGCTCTTATGAAATTGATTAGTTGTAAAAATCTGTTTAGATATTGCATTTACCTATTTAGCTATTGAACAAAGCTTTGGAAGAGGGGCTGGCTAGCTGTCTTCCAGAGGAAAAGAAATTTAATTTAGTTGGATGAAAAGTGTGCCAGGTTATTTGAGTCCTTCTGTATTTAATGGGAGTTTTTCTTCTGTCAGTTGTTTTCTTTATCCTGCAGGACCTTTTTTTTTTTTTTTTTTCTTTTGTTAAACTAGCTAAAAAGTACAGCCATGCAGTCTGAATCTTACCTTTTCTTATAAACAGGTTCAGCCTCCTTTACTGTATTTTTAGTGTTGCTGGCATGCTGTGTTATTGCAGAAATATAAAAAGGAGCTGGAGAAAGGCGACAAATTAAATTTTCATGAAAGAACCCCCTAATCAGCAGTGACAGGGTAAGAGAAAGATGATTGCCACTTGGTCATTGTGGAGAGGCACTTAGACTTGGTGTCAAGGCTTCTGTTAATGATGACTAATGTCTTTCTTGAAGAAAACGCATGCTCAAACATGCCACAGTCCAGAAAAAGAGTACGGGAATAGGCATATTAAGGAAAAAAGGCTGTGGATCCTAAAACAAAAGCTTAGGTCTTCAGATGAAAAGGGTACAAAAAGTGTTTTTGCAATGTTGGAAGGCACGCCTATGGAACTGTTCTTGTTGCACTCTTTAAGAATAAATAATAATAATAATAATAATGATAAATGTATAGAGGCATACACTATTGTTGTCTACATGGTGTCTGCTGCTTTAATTAAAAAGGGAGATGGTGATGACACAGATGTGTAAGCACTCTGGTCAGAAATACACAGTCACATTTACTCTTCTGTTAACAAAGCTTGCTTTTCTAAAAGAACAAAAGCTACTGCAAAATATTCTTACCTAAGCAGAGCACTCTGTTCTGAATAAACCTTCTGTAGTCAAATGTAAAATGACTCAAAAGACCTTTTTCCAATCTTCAAGCTTTGGCTTTTAGGTATATTGTCAAAGAAGAGGTGGCATGTGTCATTCCTTCAGCTTTTCCCAAAGTGAGACCTTTCAGAAGGGCATTTGCAATGCTTGTCATATTTTTTCATATACATCTTATTGGCCTGACAAGTCTAGAGGACCATGAGAAAACAGATGTCATTGCATTCAGACAACACTAATTACTCTGGGATTTTTGCAGCCTCAGTGCCTGCGTGTAGCTGTCGATTATGACTGTTTATGTGGCCCATCATGGGTACACGATGCACATTCAGATGGTGTCACCAGCCTTTGTGTTCCCTATTATCACACAAGAAGATGGAAAAATCAGCAACAAGCATCACAAGAACGAAATGCCTTAATGGGATACTTCTACATGCATTTTGCTAAAGATTGCATTCACAGTCCTTATTAGATTTAAGTGTTTTAGCATCTGTTTGCTAACTGGAGTGCAGCGCAGTGGCTGTCAGTGTTCACCATGGTTCTTTATGTTGCAGGCTTTCGTTTTCTGCAATTGCATAAACACTACCTGAAAAATGCTGATTGACCCAGCAGTTGTCAGAAATTTCCTGCCTCTAACCTTTGTACCAAACAGAGATTTTTCTATGTCACAGTTCACATTAGAAACCAACAGCCTTGTTTTATTCTCTTACAGACTGCGTTGTTGGCACTTCCTTGGTTAAATTTTCTTCGCGACTCTGTCATTTCAGAGTCTCTTCTTCCTCTGCAGCAATGACTGCTGCAGGATTTCTAACGCAAAGTTCAAACAGTGGTCACGCCGTGGCCTTACTTTGTGTGTTATCTTGAATTTTGGTGCGTGTTTTATAAGCAGAACAACCGATGTTAATCACAGATTGGAAAATGAAAGCTCCAATAATGTAACTTCACATGCTGATGAAGCAGAAATAGAAGCAGCTTTATCAAAGATGTATGATGAGATAAAACTGCAGTCTCTGCTGTACAGTTATAGTAATTATGACTAATGAACCGTCCAGTCTGGATGAAATGGCATGCCCACAGGGACTGTGGCCAATCACTTGTGACTTATGCAAGCTGAACAAAACATTGATGGTGTTCCAGATTCCCTGTAAGAACAGGAAGTGTGGTCTTTGTTTGGAACGTCAGCTTTGTCAAGTTATTTTCAAGCAGTTTGGGAATAAATGGCATTAGTAAATATAAGTCTTGAGGGTTAAGGTTTGTTGGGTTCTAAAATGGGCATAAAGAATTAAAATTTGCCAATTTTAATAAAAATGCTAAGATCCCAAATAAAACCCCTGGTGAGGATGGCACATACACTGCAAATATACTTCAGAATTGTTCTATCATCTTGCTAATGTGAGTCATTGGAAGCACATGTTACATTGTAATATGCTGAGTACAATGAAAGCCAAAGATGCAAAACATCTGAATATAGGCTTGTATCTATTCAGGTTTCTGGTGATAATTTGAGGTTTTAACAAATTTGCTTGATACCTGATACTTTCATTTTAGTTTTGAAGCACACTGCATTTTAAGCCAGCCATAATTTTTAAGTGGTAGAAGACAGGTGTACAACCTGAAAGACAGCTTCTTGTAGAAAGAAGGTTAAGTCACAGAAGCAACATACAATGGAGCTTCAGTAAGTTTTGACAAAGTATAGACTAGCAGAGTAGTAATTTTAAATCAGTTAATTTTTCTGAAGATACTGTGTGTAGCTGTAAAAAAAAAAAAAAACGGAATTCTGAATACTGAAATGCAGATTATGCAGAGACTTCTGAATTTAATTGTATGATAACAGCAGAGCACAAAAAATACTTTTCTAAATTACATTTAGAAAAGCTAAATTATTTAGGCCCAGTCTGGAAGCAGTTGTGGATCAGCAAATGTTTGAAGGATTTGGGAGTAAAATGATCAATATGTTACAGATGTTGATGATACATTACAATCAGTTTAGCATTTTGGCTGAACCCCTCCACAAGGCTACAACGAAAAAAAAATTTCAAAAATTAGTTGCAAAGGAACTAATGAAAAAGTAAGAAACCTACCTTCAGCCATTTATCCACCACACCAACACCATTTAGAGCAAAATTGAAGCATCATTTGACAAAAAACGTATGTTAGACTGTTGTGCTGTTTAACAATGGTTTACCCACTCACACTAGAAATCTCAAATACTTTGACACTTCTGTAATTTCTATTTTGAAAATATATAGAGACAATTCGAGGGGCCTGCTAAGAGTTAGAATCCTTTTCTTTTGTCTCTGGCAACAAAGCATATTGCATCAAATATTGCAAATGTGAAAATATTGCGTATAGTTCAGAGTATAATGTTAAGATAAAGAATGCTGATAAGTAAATTCTGAAAATGACTGCATTTTGGCTCTGATAAATAATTAAGGGTAAGATCTTTCGGAGACTGTGGCACACTTAAGTATGAGTCTCTTTCTCAATGTCATTTCAGAATCAATAACATGCAATGCATTATGTACATTATCTAATTTTACTGCTCAGATATTTGCATTCTGATCACTTTAATGTTTGTATCAGGCTTGCGCCAGTGAAATCAGAACTGAATTTGTTAGATGATAGACAAATGTACAAAATTATTCTCATTCTTCCTAAGAGTTACTATTTTAAAGTAATGGACTTAAATACATAGTGATTATATATATATATGTGTGTGTGTGTGTGTGTGTATGTTGTAGCAATATTTTGAAGAAATCCTCATGTGTATTAATATGAACTTATAACTTTGAGATTGTATTTTTTAGGCGTATACAGCTCTGTCATCTTGTTATGAAATCCCTGGTAAAATTAATATAAAATTAAGCACGCATCAGCTTTTTGTGTATTTGGGGCATCCATTGCTATCCCTTTGTTATCTTTTATAGATCTGAATGCATTATTGGTGCTTCTATATAAAATACCATATGGAGTTGTAGCTACTTGGAACTTGTATAAATGATGTAAATAAAAATTTTGGAGCATAGGATCTCAAGGACTGAATTTTTATCTTTCTGTTGCTATGTGTGTTTGTGTACATATGTAAGATACCTAGAATGTTGTTATATTTGGGAGCCAGCTTTTTGTGTGAGAGGGGCTGTATTTGGGATTCCTGAAATAGAACTGTTTCTGATTTTTCCCTTTGGCTTGCACGACAGAGTTGATTCGCTTATGACTGTAGGTATAAATCAGTCTTCTGATTTGGGAGACAGATTGAAATAGAAAATTACTCTTCAGTGCAGGAAACTTAGAATTCAGTGCAAGTTAGAGCAGCTGGGTGGCTGCTTTAACTTTTGCTGGCTTTTGTAATGACTGTTACAAAACAGAGTTGGTCTGACCAGCTTGTCCTGCTTACCTTATCCATCCCAAAAATATCCCTGATTAGTCTTATGCTTGAGGCAGGTGGAGGAAAAGCTGGTGAAAGTGTAATTGTGTTGGCTTTGTCTAAGATTTTCCTTGTACCCAGGTGTCTTCAGTTGCCCATTTAGGGAAGACTTGTCTTGCTTGTGAAGTTCTTGAAATCAGAGGGAACCTTGAAATAATTAATGATCTGCCTTCTGTTACTCTTTGTCTGGCTTCTAATCTTACCTGTGCTGATCTAAATTCACAATAACTCATTTAACTGATTTGTATGACACTGTTAGAAAAAAAAAGATCACAGCAGAGTCAGGAAGAAGCTATTTTCCTATTACATCAGTTTTGAGATTGCTTTCTTTTGGTGCTGCCTCTGGAATCAAAGTCAAAATCTAAAAAAAAAATGTATGTGAACTAGTCATATTAAGAAAAAAAAGAGTAAAGTTAACAATTTTTTTCCCTTTTTAAATTTTTTACCAGTTGGCTGTAAGTATCAATCACCTAGCACTTTTGAAGGGGATGATAATAATAGAAAGCAATAATCACTAGCCTCCAAAATGTAACTAAGCAGTGAAAACCAAGGCATTTTTGGAAGCGAAATGCTTGTTTTGTTTGAAAACACAAACTTTATATTCTTTTTGAGAATGTGTTTGAAACCTTTCCTTCACACAATGTTTGGTTTGATTAATAAAATAACCAGTAATATTTGTCATGAGTATTTTCTACTTGAATTAATATGCAAAAAATTTGATATAAAATTCCAGCAGTGAATGGATATATATATCTCAATGGAAATTGAGTTTCAGTTATTTTTTACTCTCTCTACACTTTAGCAATTCTATATTGTGTCAAAGGTATTTATTTCTCAAGGGCACTTGCCAAGCTACTTGCAGATACTTTTGTATTGTTTATTGGAGTCTGAATTCTAGATATTTTTGTTGTTCTGCCTCCTAGCTATCATTATTTTAAAGCATCATGTTTAACCTTAATTATTTTTTATATTTCTTTCATGTGAAACAAATGCTAAAATCCCATGTTCTCGGTTGCTTGTAGGTGTTGCTTTGCTTTTTTCAAGAATCCTAAACTAATAAAGTTAATATCACACCTGCTATATAGTATTAATCTTTTTTCTATTAATCAAGAAGTTTGTCCTGTGCTGGAGAAAAGAAATAATTAGAGATAGGTAAGAGGTGAATGATGTGTAGGTGTAAATACTCTGTAGATTTAAACATGCTGCATGGCAACTCTAGGTCTCTTTTGAGGTAGTCATGAAAACTTAAATTGTGTGCCTCATATATTTAAGGCCAGTGAGTCTATATGATTTTATTAATGTGCTATAAATCTTATATTCACGAGCAGTGTTTACTACTGTGCAGTATATTTAAAAGAAAATTTATACCTCACTGCAGAAGGAAGATAGGCTAGTGAGAAAATGCAAGGGTGGATCTCAAACAGTTATCTGAATCTGCCAAGTATTTGCAAGGAATTTGCTCCTGTAAATTTCTGCTGGGGGCAAATGGTACTCATTCTAGTCTCAATTTTAATAAAAAACATAAATACTTATTTATGCATACACAGGTGGAGCATGGGCATGTCTTTTGTCGTTGTCTAGACACAGGAACTTCGTGTGTGTTCGCATATGGCACACTCTGGATTGTAGGATGAGCTTTTAATTCTGTTCTAAAGCAGTCCATTCTTCAGTTTAGAGTAGTACCTGGAAGACCTTACTGGAGACCCTGGACACTTTTCTGAAGGAATAGTGATTGTCTTTGTGAGGTATGTCTTCGGCCACATCGTTCCCTCCCTATTCTATTTCTTCTGGACCCAGCAGCATTCCCTAGGCAAGAAGGCTGGATAGTTACACTGACTCAGTGTGTGAGTTAGGATGAGCCACAGAAACTCAAGACAGGTAATTTTCCACAGAGAAGACTGATTTGATAATTTTTTGGTAAACTACTTGTGTTTTCCTTCATTATAATACCTAGCAAAACTCTTTTTGGTCTCTAGGGAATGGCAGGAGGTTGCTGCAGCTGTGATTGACTCCAGTAGGGAAGCTGCCTCCATCGAAGTTACTTGCCTAATGCTGTTGAAAGGGCAGTGATTATGACACCAAGGAAGCATTTTTTATTTGTATGGGTGCATTGTAGGTTGCACAGAAAAATACAGTTAATGTACCATGTGTAACCTTCCATGCTCCTTAAGCTTGCACTTCCACCTTGCAGTGCTTAAAATATTAGTCAGCAGTACAACACAGGTATTCTTGATGCCTGAAGAGTTGTTTAAAGCTCTTTTTTAATGCTCCTTATGCTTTTATGCTCTTCAGAATTAAATATCAGGTTCTTATGTCATTTAAAAAGAAGGCATGTGTACTTTGCTATGCAGTTTTCAATTGCATGAGGCAACAAAAGCATTCCTCACAGTGGAGATGTGCGCAGAATAATTCAAGAAATGATTTTGGAACATGTGAAATTTCTACACTTTGATATACTTTGTTGCCACTGAACTTAGTCTTGTAGATAATTGGTTTCTTAATTTGTAGCATTAGCAGTTATTTCTCTAATTATTATTGCATATTTCATCTAAACAGGCTCAGTAAGTGGAGATCTTTTACAGTTTTTTTATAGAATATTGAGGGTTTTTGGTCCTTACTGCAACCTTCAGAAACTTCTTAAAGAAAAAGCATTTGCTTTGCCGTGCCCTGTTAGAATGGAGAGTTGCTATATGTGGTGAGGAAGTGATTGGGGCATACCAAGTTGTTTGGAGTACGCTGTTTCATTTGTGTGACATTATGTCTGGGGGTAGTAAATTTCAATGTACAGCTACATGCTCCCTCAGGTAGTATGGAACAAATTTGGTGCGAGCTGCTGTGACCCTGCCCTCCCTGCTCTGACTGACATTGTTCGAGCTCTGCAGTGCATGCAGGGCGGCTGTTCCACTTGAAAAAAGAATCCCCCCACCCTAAGAGAGCCAATTTTCAGCTGCTTGAGCTCCCTGAAATAGTGTTCTGTCTATCATTCCCTGGTATTTGTGCCAGTGGAAAGAAATGTTTGGGGTTGCAGGGAGTGTGGAACTGCAGCAGCCTGGATTTGTATTTGCTTAAATAGCTATGGAAGTGATGCTCAGCCTGCTTTTCACAAGCATTGCTCTCTTGTGCATCCTCTGGATTGTAGGAAGTGGTACAGGTTTTTCACCTGGAATGGTAAAGCCATCTTTCTCTCAGGCATTTCACAGACATGAGATGTTTGGTATAATTTTTTTTTTTTTTAATTGGCTCGTGTTACAAATGACAATGAGGATCTTTCATGTTTGGATGAAAGCAAAACGCTCTGCCGTTTTGCTTCATTCCTCTTAGTCCTTCTGAGTTATTAAAAGATTGTTCTTCTTCCTCTGACCCCTCTGACACAAGCTTTCAACCCCTGCAGCTTTTTGGACACGTGTTCTATCACCCTTTGGATACTGTGAAGAACATGGTGGAGAATTGAGGCATACACTAATGTGCCCTAGTACCCTAGTTTACAGATTTATTATGCTCCTGGGAGAGCAATGCACTGATGTATCCTATTATCTTGAAATCATCCTTAACTCAATCCAGGCTAGGATAAAACAGAAATAAAAACATTTCTTTACAACTTTCAGAATGGAAAATGCACTTAAGTACATTTATAAAAAAGTAGAGGTGAAGCAATTAAGTAGAAGATCCCTCCACAGAGATTAAGACTCTCTCTCATGGATGCAGTCTCTCGGTTGACTGTGACTTGAGGCACAGGGAATGTAGGAATCATTAATACATATGCCCGGGTCAGGAAATCATCTCCAGCAAGTCAGCTGGATCCATAGAAGGAAACCTGCAGATTGAAGAAATGTCTTCCAGTGACCTGAATTAACCAAGACGAATCTTTGGCATGCAGTAGAGTGGTGGGAAGCACATTTGGAGCCCCAGGATTCTTGAATAAGTTTCATAGCTGGGCACAGGTGTGAATCCTCGCCAGCTGGATTGCTGGTGCAGTGTGGGTGTTATACAGCAGTGTTTTCTGACAGCATATGTGAGATGACAATGTGGCTAAAGAGCATGTGAATTGCTGAAACAATTCAGTTTGCTATCAGATGGTTCCTTTGGTATAAATACACAGTTTGAAAGCAAAGATTATTTCCTACAGGGTACTGTACTTCTTTCTAGGTAAGAGGCAAACATTTGCTTGTCCCCCAGGCATGTCTTTGGTGTGAAGCCTGGTGAATAAGAGTGATACACAGTTTCATTGTATGAGCTTCAATGGCAAGAGATGCTGCTGTCACAGCCCAGAGGCTGTACTATGCCTACTTTGGTCCATATTTAGTCTTATGAAATGTTGGCACTTTGTGAATGAGCATTTTCCTTGAGTAACCTCGTTGTCTTCATTCACAGTTAATAAAGCATGGGCTAGAGGGGGCATGAAGAGATTGGGTATCTATTTCCACTCTACTGCTCAGCCATGTGTATTTGCTTTGTGGATATTTAAAATAGGTGTTCCTTAATGTTGTTCAGGAGAAGTTCATAGCTCTATTTCACCTGTTCTAACTTTGCTGTAAAAGTAGCTGGGGAGCTGACTTTTTTTTTCAGAGGGATAAATAC